>NC_030388.2:31273972-31574722 GCF_001625215.2 Daucus carota subsp. sativus | reverse complement strand
TTCCATCAAAAGAGTTGATATTTCGTCGTCTTACTTTTGAAAGATCTATGGGTTTAGTTCAGTCAGAAGCTTTGCTAACAGGAGAAAAAAGTAAAACAATTGTCAATGTGAAAGAGCAAAAGAAATCTCGTTCATCCTCAAAATCTAGAAAGAAAGGGAACCAGAGCGGAAGTTCTTCTAATGTGTCACTAATAAATGGTAATGTCTCTCGTTCCATTCATTATGTTATGTATGCAGTTGTAATTTATGTCATTGGGTTGAAGATAGATTTCTGTTGCACGTAAATATTATATGTCATTTGTTCTGGAAGTGTATTCACATTGTGTATTTCTTTGTTTTGTTTTTGTAATATTTAATAAGAAAACAGTGCTCCGGAAATTGATCATGACTATTTGGCGAGTTCGTATCACACTGGAATTGTTTCAGGGCTTATGTTGATATCTTCCTTCCTTGAAACCGTGTCATCAAACGGAGGAATGGTAAGGATCAGCTTAGAAATATTTTGTATCTATATCATCATCACTTGTGGAAAATGATTTTAAGACTTTGACTACTTGAGAGTTATAAGAATTTTAGACATTTACCTAATCTTCAGAAACCTGTGTGTATAAGGTTGATTTCTCTGCGGGAGTTTTTTTTGCTGGCAACCAGTGATTTGATATTAAGATCCCCCCTTTTCGTGGTAGGTAAAAGCAGTTGTAATCGGTCTTGGAGCAGGGTTGCTTCCTATGTTTCTTCACCGGAGCCTTCCATGTTTAAGCATTGAGGTAATTCCGGACCATATTGCTTTTTGTGATATTGTGTAATACTCCCTGTCCCAAACATTTCTTTACACTTTCCTTTTAGGGATGTTTCTTCCAATTCTTTACATTTCAAAACTTACGAAAAATAGTAAAATTTTTTAATATAAATATTAACTACATCCACTACTTTCCTCCACTATACTTTTCATACATTAAATATCAATTGGTCCTACCACATTACACACTTTTCTTTCTCTTTTACACTACTTTATACATTTATCTCAATCTCCGTGCCCAACCCATTTGTAACAAATAAGAGGGACGGAGGGAGTATGATTTATTGTATATGTATTTTCTGTTGTTTTCAGGTAGTTGAGTTGGATGCTGTCATCCTTGATCTTGCTAGAGATTACTTTGGTTTTAGAGAAAGTGATCATATGACGGTATCTTCCCTTGAATTTGTACATCTTTATCTAGATCTTACTAGCAAATTATAGTTTGTGCAAGTAAAAGTTAAGTTGGCATAACAGAACGACATCAGTGTCCTAAAGAAAGAGGGAATCCCTTTTTGATTATGATTTGAGGATTACAGAAAGTAATAGGACCTTGGTTGTTGGTTCCAAATAATTTAAGACAATATACTGAACGAAATCGGGGACTATGTTCATGAATAAGACTGGTTACTCACATTTGAAGTATACAACTATAATCTTGATTTATAATAGTTCGAGTAGGTATAATAAATTCAATTGCTTATATTTACTACATAAAGCAATATATGTTTGGACTTAAGTATACCAACTGCTATATCAATCGATGAGTCTGTAGCTAAATAAAGAGATGTGCATTGTTTTTGTAGCACATCTCATATAAATGATTTTACTTTCAAAACTTACCCTAATTATTTATATAAAGTTTTCTTAATATTCATGCTCCAGTATGGAATCTAATTTTTTATCTCCCCAATCCTTGTTGGACGAAATAAATATTCTGCTGCATTTTCATTTTTTAAAAGAATTTTTTCAATGTCCTTGTATGGTGATGGTTCAGGTACATATCACAGATGGGATCCAGTTTTTGAGGGACGTAGCAGCTTCCAAGATAGCAGCTGATGGGGTGAATCCTAATGATAGAAGTTGCTCCTATTCGAGTGATGCCAACGCAGAAGAGAAGTGGATTGACAAAATTGGCTTACTTATAGTTGATGTTGATTCATCTGATTCGAGGTATATGCAAATCTTTTTATCATTAGTTATTATTATATTTATATTTTGGAAAAAAGCAAGAAGATTTGAGTAAACTATCTAAAGTTTGATTTTGTCTTGCAGCTCGGGAATGACCTGCCCTGCTGCAGATTTTGTTGAAGAGTCTTTTCTGTTGACTGTTAGAGAATCTTTGTCCAATACAGGTCTTTTTGTTGTTAATTTGGTGTCAAGGTCAGCATCTATAAAGGACTTGGTTCTTGCAAGGATGAAAACGGTGAGAGACTATTTTTTTGTTATACAACTATACTAACAGCCAATTAGCAAAAAAAGAAAAAGAAGAGACTGGACTAGTTAAGAATGTCTTACTCGTGATTCTTTTCTGAACATGTTACTGTTTTATTTGTTTTGTAAAATAGAAATATTATTGCACATTAGCAAGAACTAGGCAAATTAGGAAGAAGATTGAGCCTTTGAGAATTCAATGTATGTTTGTTTATCTGCAGTACATGAGCTAGGGTAGCTTGTTTATGTAAGAACTGGGGCTAGCATACCATAATGCCCCTCTCGGTAGCTTGTGTATGTAAGAAATAGTCTGAGTGTTTAAATTTCTGTTTGTCTACTCACGCTTTCCCTTATAATTGTTTTCAGGTGTTTGGCAAACTATTTTCACTTCAGCTGGAAGAGGACGTCAACGAGGTTATTTTTGCTCGTAAAACGGAAGATGGTATCGAGGAAGGTAGTTTTCACGAAGCCTCTCAACAACTCGGTAAATTATTAAACCTAAAACACGCAGAGTTGAGCCAAAACATTACAGATGTCGCAAAGAAGATCAAACATCTCAAGTAATGTTTAAGTTGGAAAGAGAAAAACATTTAAAAGATGCAAACATGTGTTGATCGTGTAAAATACAAGCCTACCCATCTGACGGATGGGCGATGTTACACGCCAATGAAAAGTCTGCGAAGGCCATTCGTAATCAAATTTGATCAAGTATCCAACGTCAAGGGTTTAGGAGTCGATATATATAACTGTGTACTGTGAGAAATATAATGTGTTTTTTTTCTCTTATTTATTTTGTTCTGGGATTGTACTATTTAGTTAACTGATGTCATATGCATTGAATGTACTAAATAGAGGCACAACTCAAATTTGTTAAGCTTGACCCATATAAATATTAATTTTGGTTATACATATCAAAGCAAATTCATAAATTTTAAAAATGAAATGGTAGAGCATGATTGGATAGCCCAAGTGATGGGTTTATTCTCTGTTGTCCCCGGAGACCCGGGTTCGACTTTGACTCATCCGAATAGTATTAGAACAGATACTAATTTGTAAGGTATATAAGTTTCTATTGTCAAAAAAAATGAAATGGTTATAGTTTGTTTAAATAATCAAGTAACTCAAATAGCTTTACGAGTTGAACTTAATTATTATGTTAAAAGTATTTCACAGGACCAAATACAATGAAAAATAGTGAATATTACTGGTGATTATTGGTAGTGAAGTAAAAAAAATATATAAAAATTTTAAATAAATTTACTAATAAATATATATTATAATCATAACTAATCATTAATTAAATTCTGTACTGTAGCTCGAATTGATTAAATTTTAGCTTGAATTGATTAAATTTCCGTTTGTTATTAATCATCTGATTAGTCTTTGATTAATCTTCGATTGATCAATATTCGATTTATTTTTATTTCATGATTTGACTGATTAAGTCTGAAATCTACTTTTTATTATACCGAGTAAAATTAATTTTTTAGATAAAAATATTTTACGAATAAAATTCGAGTTTAAACGGGAGTATTTACCCCGGCATGCCCCTGCGCAGGACTTGTCACCTCCGGCATGCTCCTGCGCAGGACTCGGCGTGACTAAAACGAAAAATAGTGAACGGAAGTCAATGTGCGTGGAATAAAAGTAAGGTGGCAGCACCACGTGTATTGACTTTCTACTCATTACAAGAAGAAAGAAGCCAAGCATGTTTATAACACTTCTGGTGTGCTTGTCACTTATTGTGTCGGTTACTCGGTAATTCTCTCTCTCTCTCTCTCTCTCTCTCCCACCTATCACTCTCTCTCTCCTCTTTTGTGAAACAAAACAAATGTACTGAACTTTCATTCTCTTACTGGGTTTCTCTTAAAAGGAGTTCTTTAAAACAGCAGTTATAATGACAGTGAGTTGCACTTCTCTTCTTGATCTATCTTTATTTGGGAACTTAACTGTTTTATTTACTGCTTTAATATTGCAAATATGATGGCTTTTTTCTTGATTTCGTGATCATGCAACTTGTTTTTGTTTAATGTGGATTTGCTTGCTTGATTTATGTAATTCTTGGATTCTTGGTTGTTCTGTGAGTTGGGTTTTAATGCTTTTTTTATTTGGTTAGCAGTCACTGTTGATGGGCTTAGGCTAATATTTGGTTCTATCAAAAGAGCTGTAAAAATTGACTGATTTAGGTTTTTGGAGGCAGAAATGTCTGCATATTTGCTAAAAAAGATTGATTCTGAACTGGAGTTTCGTATTTAGTACTGGATGATTTTATTCATCAATTGTGTTGAATTTTGTTGATTTGGCCTTTGGTTTTGCTGCAATTTTACTTTTGTAACTGTCGGATCTGGAGTTTTTGCTTTTCTGGTGTAATCTAAGAGGTTTAGGTTGAAGTGGCTGAGGGAATTGATTGCATAGGTCTATGGTGCCTGTTTATGTAAATAGTTGTGTCTTGCGTAGATGCCTTATTGCGTTCTAAATGGCTGATTGTGGTAAACTAAGCAGTATTTGAGTCTTTGATCCTCCGGTGCTTTATATTTTCCCACGTCATCAGGTTTTGCTATCTTACGCCATCTTGTTGAATACAACGGGTTGTTGAGAGTAGTAAAATATCATATGATGATCAATGCAAGGTATCTGATGCGTTTTGGTACTTAAAATGCGAATTGAGCTAATCAATTTGCATTTTCTATTTTTTTTGCTGATCTGTGTGGGCACATATTTCTTTTGTGCACAGCTCATCTCGTCTGCTTGTGCCTTTTTGCTCCATATAATTTCATAGCCAAATATAATAGTAGTTGTGAACTAATCTATTCCTGGGGACTCACTATCTCTCGGATGATACTACTCTTTTCTTGTCGCTTGTCTCTCTGCTTTACGAATAAATTAATGCAGTTCCTTTTAGTGAACCCAACGATCATAGGCTTAATCGATTAAAAGATAAAGCTTTGAGCTTACTTCCAAAAGTTTAATGCTGGAACTTTACATAGAGCTCCATGTCTCAATTTATCAATTGCTTGCAGGACATTGAAGTTCAAATATTGTGCTATACTTGTCAAATTTGGATTAAGTGCAATTTATCTTTATTTGGTCGTTTAAAGAAGTAGCAAATTGTGCATTACGTCCAATTGCTAGTGCCAAGAATCAACTTGTTTTACAATTTGCCACAAATAAAGGAGGAATAAAATTAAGGAACTTGTTTAGATATTTTTTTTAAAGATCTATGTGCTGATATGTAGTGTTAGTGTATCTGCTCGACTAAAAGGTTCCTTATTCCTGCAGCAGCGATCACAATTGCCAAAGTTTGGTAACTGGGAAAGTGAAGACAATGTTCCTTACACTGTCTATTTCGAAAATGCAAGGAAAGGAAAAAGTGGCAAAAAGACGAATCCAAGTAATCCTGATATGGTTTCCAATAACAGCTCTCCAGTTCAAGTCACTTCTGCAGGAAAGGCTGAACTGGAGGTTGTAAACGGACCAGAGACAGGAAGGCCAGGACACAAGCGTCATATGAGTCGAGAAGATGGTGAACCAATACCAGGTCCGATAACTGATATTCAGTCCTCTCATCAACAACATGGCCAGGTTACATCTGAAAATAATTATAAGTCTGAAATTGAGGCAAACAAAGTTCCGGATGGAACTGGATCAAGTCACCAGCACTGGCTGAGCGGGGAAGATGGAGACATTAAGAAACCATCCAATTCCCCGTTGCGTCATGACACTATTGGCAAGAAAGACCATGCAGACTCTCCTCATCATCGGCTAGGAAGTGGAGGCACTTCTAGCCCTAAACGGGTTTCTAGGCAGAATTTACGTCCTGACCGCAGTGTTGAACAGTCACCACTGCATCCACACCACCAAACAAGGACTGGGAACAAAGGCAGTGGTGTTTCTTCTCCGTCCTGGGAAAGAAAGGGCTCCTCTGAAGGTACACATGGCCTAGCTCCGTTCACTCCAGGAAGATCCCGGTTGCGATCATCTGTTACTGGAGGCGATGAAACTGTAATATCTCTGTTCTCTACTCCTTGTCACGTAGCCTTGAAAGAGTTATCACATTACATATATTATATATATGCCTTTATAAAGTGTTCACTTGTAGGAATAGTTTAAGCAGATCCATAATTTTGCTTCTATGTATTAATTGCTGAATAGGTAAAGGAAACTCTAGTCAATCCATCCTTCTAAAATTTAAACATGTCTGCTCTTGTTAGTGGTCTTAGCAATGGTAAGAGATACTCTGTCTCACTAGTTTGCAGCACCAAAAGATATATATTCGGCTCTGATAATTTTCTTCTTCTCATCTTCTCTAGAGAAGCAAAACTGGTTACCATCATTGGGTCCTGTTCAGAATATTTAGAATTGGGTATGTTAGCAGTGCCAGCAGTTCATTGCCTCCCCTTCCCCCTTTGCATCCACAAGAAATTTGTAAATGATATTTTATTTGATTGACAAGCATCATTTCCCGGCATTATTTTGCTTTATAGTCCTAGATTTCTTTCGGATATGGGTGAGTAATTAAATGGAACATACAGGGAAGTGTATCATGAGGATTCTAGCTCCCTGAAGGGTTACATTGCCTTGTATCTACACCGTGCATATGACAATATTCTTTCCTCGTGTGTTGACTTGAGTCTTGACGTTGTATGTGACAGCCTGATCATGGCCCTGTAGTTCCAAAATTTGGTGATTGGGATGAAAGTGATCCTTCAGCAGGTGAAGGCTACACTCACATATTCAACAAAGTGCGAGAGGAGAAACAAAGTGAGACGGGAAAGGTACCAGTTGTGCCAGCTGAGACTTCTTATACATCAAATGGTCAAAAGCAATATGCAAATGAAAGTTCAAAGGTATTTCTCAGTTCAATTTACACTGTTTTAGTTCTTCCATAGTTCTCGAAACTTATTAATTGTATCTAATATGATACCCGACCCCATCAAATTTACATATCCTAGCAATTTATTAGCCAACTATGCTACTGCCTTGTTTTAGCTCATTAATTACTGATTTTCTTAACAGAGTTTATACATTACAGGGTTGTTTTTGCTTTCCATGGGGCAGAAAGTGATATGTTTTTGGAACTTATATGAATAGAGATTGGGAGGATATGTACATACTACCAGAAATCAAGGCTCTCTTAGAGGAAAATAGCAAATGCATGGTGAAATTTTTTAGCATGTGCATTTTCTACTTAAATTCAGTATTTTTGCAAGAATATATATATTAGACTTCTTTTTTGAAAGTGCAATTATTGGAGGATTAATATTAGTTTCTTTTGTTTGTAACTGTTTAATATGAGCTTCAGGATCTTTGTTTGTGCATCATGTAAATCACTAGTATAAATATATCTTTCTGCGTCGGTTAAAAGTAGAACCGACGGTTATACATAAGCGTCAGTTGTCAGCTTAATCCATGTAAAATGTCATTTGTGCACACCTTAATCGACGCGTAAATAGTTTTATGTATCCGTCGAAATAACACTGACAAAGTATTTTTTTTCGAATACCGACGCTATAGAATTCAGTTGCTGCGTTGGGTCAAGAGAATGCCAACGCTATAGTATTCACCTATTGCGTCATCAGCAAAATGCCGACGCTTAAAACTATTTTTTGTGTCGGTTGTGCAGAGTGCCGATGATTTAGGTAATCTATTGCTCTTAAAATTATATTATATATAATATAATTTGAAAATTATATTACATAAATTATAATTCGATTAATTCTTGTGGCTGACTTGGTTTTACTTTAGGATTTAAGTAATCAGTACTCTGTAGTGTTAAATCCAAGCGGAATTTAATGCCAGATAATGTTAACAACTATTTTTGCTAGATATGTATATCTTTTAAATAAATAAAAGTTATTTTATTAAGACATAAAGGTCCACATATATATATATTTAGTACGCATATTGTAGGTAGTAATAGTAATTATTTCAGTTGTATCATGTCATTTTGCACGTGAATTCGGTTGGAGAATGTCCTCAATGGAAAATATACAATATGAATCAATATACTTGTATAAAGGAGAAGCGAGGGGCGTGTATGTGGCGTATCTCAGATAGCTCCGTTCTATTTTTCTAATTTTCTGAAATTTTTGGATGAAAAATATCAAAAATTAGAACTACTTTTTTTAGTTTCGGATATATTAGAAGCAAGTTTCAGAATCTGATTTTGTTTCAGATTATTTATGGAATATAGTAGCTTGAAAGTTTTAATCTGATTTTGTTTAAGATTATTTAATTATGGGAAAGAGTAGCACACAAGTCTCTCTACACCTATAAATACCCTTATAGGTTGTAGGGTTTTGGATCATTTAAACATAACATCTCTGTTGATAGTTCTCTTGCTCGATTTCTAACTCGGTGGTACCGTTCTTCTGCAACAAGAAATAGAAGCTGTTTATACGGTATTAAAAAAATAAAGATTGTGGCAAGCAAAGGTAGTTATAGACCACTATGTGGGAGTCGACAAATCCAAACACGGGAGAAGAATATAGTCTTGACATAGTATTGATGGGTGATATCAATAAATTAACTATTAGTGATGTATGTTTGTTGGTTATTTTTTTATAATATTTGTTTTCATCGGACTGTTTGTTGTTGTTAATTTTTATATGATTTATTTTGTATAGAGGAAAATATTATTCATGCATTAAAGACCACTATACAAAAAAATACTTATATAAAGGAGAAGTGAGGGGCGTGTAGGTGGCGCCCCTCACATCGCTCCGTTCTATTTTTCTAATTTTCTGGAATTTTTGGATGAAAGATATCAAGAATTGCTCCGTTCAAGCAATTTTTAAGTGAGGACTGTTTATATAGTATTATAAAGTAAAGGTTGTTACAATTAAGGGTAGTTATAGACCGCTATCTCACGGATTTAAGTTAAATGTTTTTGTGCACTATCAATCCAAAAAAATGGAGGAAGGTAACAATGTAAGAACATGATTAATTTTCAAAAAAAACACAAAAATAAAATTAAGATTCGTCGTTCTTTAAATTTTTAATTACGTGTGGAAATTTATTTTCATTTTTTCACCATGAATTATAGTCCAATTAAACAATTTTATATATTAGTATTGGTATTACATCACGATTTTTATAATATAAAATTTATTTTATCCTAAAAATATTAATTTTGAATTACTAATATACTTTTTATATACAGCCACTAAATTATTGCATTTTTCAAATATTAATATTAAATTATTAATATAATTTTTATAAGTCGCTGCAACGCGCGGCTTCTCAACTAGTGTAAGGGTTAAAAATGGGGCGGGTTCGGGGCGGGGACTTCATTTCCCAGCCCCGCCCCATATATATTTTTCTTGCCCGGTCCCCGCCCCATTCCCCGCGGGGATTTATTTTTAATCCCCATCCCCGCCCCACCGGGTATTTAATATAATTTCGCCCCGCCTCGCCCCGCTGCTATAATATTACACTTTGAATAATTACTTTAAAATTTAGTAATTTTTTCTTCAGAATTTAATAAAAATATACGAGACATGTATATTAAAAGTAAAAAACTAAATATAATAGAATTCAAAGAGACATGTTATACATTGTAAAATTATAGTTTTGTGTATATTATAAAATAATAATATTAAATATATTATATTAAATATAATTATTTATTTATATTAAATATATGCGGGGCGGGACTGGGAATCCCCGCAGGGATTCAACAAATACCATACTTGCCCCATATTTTGGCGGGGCAGAAAATCATTCCCCGTCACTACCCCATTCCCCATATTAGCGGGGCGGATCTGCCCCTTTCGGAGCGGGTTGGGGCGGGTTCCCCATTTTCCCCACCCCATTTTTAACCCTATGTAAACATAAAATTAAATGAGTCATATCCTTAAAAGCTTTTTCACCTCACAATTTTATTATTTTGAAACCATAATATTACATGGATACTAATGAATCTAATGAAGACTTTACATCTTTAAGGATTTTTAATTTTTGCATCAACAGCTTCCATTTTTTTGTGTCTTAAAGAATCGCAATTCATATATGGTGATGGGCGAGTATCAAAATCTTTGAAATTTGATTGAGAGTAAAGGTCTTTAATTGACTGAGGCATCGGTTTTCCGTTCATCACTTTGTTCCAGTAATCCTGCGGGTCTTTTCTTGCACGAACAAAGCCTACAAACTGATTCAAACAAGCCAACAAAAAATAAATTGCATCATCAATTATTAATAAAATTCTGTAAATATAAATTGCATGATTATATATATATATATGTGTGTGTGTGTGTGTATGTGTGTGTGTACGTGTATTTTATAAATTTCATGATTGAGATGAACTGAACTTTAAATCTTAATATACTTACAGCAAAAAGCACGAAGAAAATGAAAAAGAAAGTAGATAACTTCATTCTTGCCCCACACAATTTTACTATACTTGCCTTGGCAAGTCCTATCTATTTTATAGGCAAAACATAATTAAATGCTACTTAACAACCACCAACCCCCAACACCACAATCCTAAAATTAAAGAAAAGTTAATGCATGCAAACATCCACTAATATTTATGTTCGGTGTAACTTTTTCTTGACAACATTGAAGACTAAATATCTAGTTGTTTGCATTATGAAGATTTTATATTATTATTATTTTTAATTAAATTTTTCTATATTTTATGACTATCTAAAATTTACCATCTTAAATATGATATATATATGTGTGTGTGTGTGGAGATCTCTATTTTCGGATAGATTTATAATAAAAATTTTATGTTTATAAATTCTAAGTAACACATTTTATCTTATTATTGAAAACAAAAAAATTTTGAAACGCCTTATAATGATTGTTGATTATAAAATTTCTTTTTAAAATTTTAATACGTTATTGGACAACTACTAACATTTATGATATATTAAAATTTTGTTGGAATACATGTTATCTTTAAGATTTTAATATTTAATATATTATCCGATGGATATCAATATTTATGATAGACAAAATACGAGCATAGGCAATATCCACTACAAGAAAAGCTGCTAATTTCGACCAGTTAATTTCGACCGGAACTTAATTTCGACCGATAACGGTCGAACTTAATAAATTCGACCGAAACCAGTCGAAATTAAGGCCGGTCGAAATTATTTGGTCGAAAATAACCCTCCAACTTTTTCCCGCCCATGGACTTGGTCGAAAATAATTGCCGGTCGAAAATATCCATGTGGCGGGAATTTTCCCGCACTTTGTTTTTTGAATATTTTAAGGGGGTTCTGGTCGAAAATATAATTTCGGCCGTTTCCGGTCGAAAAAATAATTTCGACCATATTCGGTCGAAAATAATAAATTCGACCGTTTCCGATCGAAAGCTAATTTCGACCAGATTCGGTCGAATTTAGCCGCCCAAAAAAATAAGTTGCCTTTCCCCTTTCCTTTCCAGGAGCCGTTTCTTTCTTTGCTTACCCCCATTTTTTCTCTTTTTTGCTCTCCAAACTCAAGCATTTCATATGAAATCTTCATAAATCATCAAGTAAGTCATTCTTTTATGTTATTAATAATCTATATTTGCTTGTCTTTTTTAATTATTGTAATAGTAGTACCTTTAATCCCCATATATTTATGACATTTCCATGTTTGATGTTTCTATAGTTGTGATATATTTGCACATAGATGTAGCATATTTTAATTAGTGTATTTGTGTTGAAATGAGCTAAAATTAATTCGATGTATGTTTTTATTGTAGATGGCTTCCAATCGTAGTTGGATTAGTCGTAGTCGATATAATGAGTCAAGATATTTAACGGTTGAATACAAAAATGGTGTTGATGATTTTATTAAATTTGCTTGTGAAAATCTTCGTGGAGGAAGTGATGGGCTTATTAGGTGTCCGTGTGGAAATTGTAAAAATAAGCATTACAAGAATCCTATTGCCGTTAAACTTGATTTGTATCGGTATGGTATAATGCAATGGTATACCGTATGGACGGCACATGGGGAGAAAATGCCGGAAGAAAATATCAGGACGAGTGCTAGAAATGTTGGTGATGGGGATGTTGATATGTATTATGACGCCGATGATATGTTACGGGATATTGGGGAGGCAAATAGGTATTGTGAGAAAATGGATGATGAACTGAATCCAGCGGCAAAAGAATTTTATAAGATGCTGCACAGTGCTTCGGAACCAATTTATCCAAGCAATGTCAACTATACAACCTTTGAGTTCGTGAATGAGTTACTTCATTTCAAGAACAAGCATAATTGTAGTAACAATGGCTTTGATGAGTTGCTTAAGCTCATTGGATCAGTCTTGCCTGACAATCATAAACTGCCCCAAACCTACTATGCTGTGAAAAATATGCTTAAAGGATTGAATTTGGGATATGAAAAGATTGATGCTTGTCAGAATGATTGTATGTTATTTTACAAGGAAAATAGCGAGAAGACGCGTTGTGATATATGCAATGAAAGCCGATACAAAGAACCAAAAGATCTTAACAAAAAAAAGATCCCACGGAAGGTCTTGCGTTATTTTCCTCTCACCCCGAGACTACAACGTTTGTTCATGGCTGGAAAGACTGCAAAATGTATGAGATGGCATCATGATAGAAACGTGGTTGAAGGTGAATTAAGTCACCCGGCGGATGGAGATGAGTGGAAACAATTTGATCGTCGGTTTCCAAAATTTTCAAAAGAGATTCGAAATGTGAGACTCGGCCTTTCCACTGATGGATTTGATCCCTTTCGTGATGCACATGCGAGAGATTACACCGTATGGCCTGTGGTAGTTGTTGTTTACAACCTTCCCCCATCTATGTGCACGAAGGCTCCGTACATGTTTATGCCTCTTCTTATTCCCGGGCCTAAGGATCCGACAAAAGATTTGCATGTTTATCTTAGACCATTGATTGATGAATTGAAAGATTTATGGCAGAATGGGGTGGAAACCTAACTGTTCTCGGAATTACATGTTTATCTTGCTTTACGAGATCATTTTCACGAGTGTCTTTTCCTCTGACCTTAACTGTTCTCGGAATTACATGTATTTTTAAACTTCTTAGGAAATAAAGCTATGTAATATTCTTTAGTTTTCTACTAATTAAGTTAATACGGTGTTGTTTCTTGTTGCTAACTATGTATAGTCACCAATAATTCGATATGAGACTAATAAAGATGTTTAATTCATAAATAAGAATATGATTTCAAGTTTATTAAGCATAAACAGCTTCTTGAACATCAGTATCATATTATTAGAGCATATTATCAGAAGAAAAGGTGTTGAATATATAATAAAAATTATACGGATAAACTGTTTCTGATTTATGATTAACTTCTCGTTTAAGCTCATCAAAACCCCGCATGTACTCCAGTTTGCTTACAGACTCAGTGTTGAGCAAAACTCTGGCACACCTCGACTTATAATCAATAGTACAATTTCTTGTTTGTGAATGTGAATTTTTTGTGAGTTTGGAGAACGCATAAAATCTAATGGCCACCATCTGCATTTTGTATTTCTTAAATGGCGATGCCTGCTTTGCCTGAAGATGCCGCTTTGACTGCTGGTTTGTCTGCTGCTGACGCCGATAAAATGATAAAAAAAACTAAAGCAGAGGCAAGATATATTGGCGACACTGAAGGCCAAACCTCCGAGAAAAGGGAAAGCAATTCTTCGCCCGCGACAAAGCTTGTCAGATCTTCTAGGTAGATCAGAAGCTTCACAATTTGCTGAAGGATCGCGCGAAGCAAGCCAGGACGTTTCAGGTCATATCTTTGGGATGATGTCCACTATATTGTGCGAGGTGGATGAAATGGTGCGCTCTCTGCTTACTCGTGAGGTCACGCAGCCCGTAGTGGATCAGCAACTGAGCAAGTTGGCTGCTGCCACTTTTCCAGACCCAGTCCAGGAGTTATTCCGGACTGATTATGTGCGTGCAGCGAAGGAATTACTTAGTCAAATCCTCAAGAACAATGACAAAGTCATTGTAGAGGTATGATTCATAATTATCTTTGATTAATTTGATTTTTGTAGAAATTAGAACTGTAGCTTAGTTTTCGGTTAGGTATCGTAGTTCATGTGGAGTTGTGTTGGTTGTTTTTGATCCTGTGTTAATTAGTGCAGTTTGTGTTGATATTGATTTAAAGATTAATCTGCGTCAGTTATTTATATGGATGGATTAGAATGTTAAAAATGTTAGACGGATGAATCTTGGCGGGTTTAAATTAGATACCTAAGTACCAGTATACTGCAATGGTGAAGTGATCGTCGTCATCTCCTTTAGAGATAATTTCTGCGTTGAACTCAATATTATCCCCTATAATTTTAGTAAGTTGCTGAAAATAATTCAGAACCTCCTGCAGTTGTTCAAGAAAAGCAATTTTCTGTAATTAATTATAAATTTAAAAGCACACAATATAATTTTTATGAAAATTTTTTGATTGAAGAAAGAACCTTTTTCCCCTAAAAACGCTTAGGGAAGGAGAAGTCCTCGTATACACAATCATTCGCTAAAAATCGGCCCAGTTTCGTTACATTCTTGTAGTTAATGCATTCGTAGAACTGCTCTACTGTGTCTGATGGTGTAAAATCTGATTTGTTTGTCGATGATAGGATTGCCTGTAATCTATGATTACCACCTGGTCTGATAATGCTAGTGTTCCTCTTGTTGCTGAACTTTAGCATCCCTTTGGTTTTTGTAAGTGCGCGCATTTGTTGTCCTGTTCCTTTGTAAACTGGAAGATGAAGCCACTTCAGTGAGTTCGAGCATGCATTAGTCCTGAATACTTGACCTGGGAACACCATCGAAACTGCCATTGATTTATTACTGTAATCTATGTAAACTTGTGTTGATTTTTTTGATTTGTGTTGATTAGTATTGATACGGATTTTATGTCATCCTCAGGTCAGTCAGCAGCAGCAGTTAGAGGGGAATGGGAAGGAGCAGCAGCAGCCAAAGGGGAAGGGGAAGGAGGCTGCTAGCACAGAGAAAAATCCATATGAAGATGACTATGATGTAGATGCGTTTTTATACCCTCTGTTAGATTAGCAGCAGTACTTGTGGTAATTTGGAATTTCACACTTTTGGTTAATGGGTTAGTAAGCCAGTGAATATTCTAACTTTTGGTGGATGGATGAATTTCTAACTTTTGGTGGATGGTTTAAATATTTAAGTATATTATCTGTAGTTATTTTGAATAGTTTGGTATTTTTATGTTGGCAATTTGGCTTTAAATATTTATGTTTTTTTTATTGTTATTTTGGATGTAGTTTGGGTTTAAACAGGAAAGCAGAATCCACTGAAACTGTTAAATTTATATTATGGTCTATTAATTTCGACCGCACCAAAATAATGGTCTATTAATTTCGACTACCAATTTTTTGGTTTAATAAGTTCGACCGCAATGGTATGTTTATTTCGACTAAAAATTTTATTCGAAGGTCTAATAAATTCGACCGTTATCGGTCGAAAATATTATATATGGCGGGAAAATGAAATTTTCAGATTTTTTAAAAAAACTTGGGTGGGAAGTTCAAATTTTCACCGAAAACAATTTTTTGGGCTGAAAATGACGGTCGAAAATAGCCGTCGAAATTAAATAATTTCGACCGGAAAATAATTTCGACTAGGCTAATTTCGACCGCCTCAGTTCTGGTCGAAAATGACTAATTTCGATCGTATACGGTCGAAATTAGTCATTTTCGACCAGAACTGGACGGTCGAAAATGACCACATTTCCTGTAGTGATCATTGAGAATTTGATTTTTGAAGTATTATTTAATGATTACTAACATTTATGTTACATGAAATCTAACTTGAAATTTTATGATATCATTGAGATTTTTCAAATAAATATTTTTTGAGATTCATCCCACACTATTTACTTCTTCGATCCCTTTTTTATTATTATTTTAATTTTGTACATGTATTTTATATTGAATAATAATAATTTTATAAAATAATTATTAAATTTTTTAATGAAATATGGAACTAAGAAATTTGTAATCATGAAAATTTATAATGTGATTTATCAAAGTAATTTTTGATAAATAAATGATTTTATTAATACAAAACAGTTAACAAAATAAGCATCGGAACCTAGTCGGGACAAACTGTGAACTGTCAACTGATTGTTTTTAGGTCATTTAATACATAAAATATTCAAATTCTTTCATCTAAAAAGTATTACAACGACATCTCGATCAATCCAACCTGCTGTGAAACTAGTAATATCACGATTAACATTCACATAAATATTATTAGTAACTCAATATTTAGAATTATTAGGAGCAACAAATTAATGCTCTCAAAATACGAACAAATATTTATTGTGAAAAGTGAGTTTTTGCGGTATCCACCATCTCCCATAATCGATACGAGTCTTATAGATCTCCCAAAATATTATTTAAATCATTCTCAGAAAAATTACCGAAAACCGTATCAAGACATACAAATATATCAAAACAAAACACACTAATATCCTGAAAAGATGAGCACTTAAAACAACTATACCTCTTCGCAGGCCCCGCTTTAAGGCTATGCGGCCCATGCAATGGCATGGGGCCCGCTGGAGAGAGGGCCCATTTTCAAATTAAAATTGTGTATATATACGACCTAAACTTGCTCATTTGAAATAAAATAATGCCAGGAAAAGTGAAAAATTAAACACCGACCATCCCTCCTGCCATCTTTTCCTTTCAGATTTTGGTTATTTATTGCTGTTATTCTTGGGCAAAGAGGAGTTGTTTCATAATCGGAGATAATCAAAAATTATTTTCTTTAAATCTAGTTTTTTCTGCATATAGAAGGTCTTTTTCTTATGCTTGCCTAGGGCCTTATATCTGTTGGAGCCGGACCTGCCTCTCCGCCGCTACTTGAGGGAAAGATGATCGTGGCTTCCTAGGATTGAGCCAATATATTATCGTTGTAAGAATGATAAGTGATACAAATTCTTAAACACCAACGTATACATTGTGACAATTATTTTCTTAGTGTTTTTTGTATGTGTTTTAAATGTGTCTATATCTCTGGTCATTTTATATATTTATAGACAATAAAATGCCACTCTTGTATCAAATTGCATTATAAACTCTTAATTATTTTTCATGAAAAATTAGAAAAAATAACAATGAAGTCCAAGTCGAGGAACATGAAGTAAGATTTCGTGTTGGTGGATATAGACCTCTCTCCACCAATTCACTATAAGGGAGAATGACACCCAAAAATGCTAATCTTTCATAAGAGAAAGTAAAAAAGCCCAAGCCTACGAACATGAAGCTAATTTTGAATCTTTATAAAATTGGATCGCAGCATTTCATTAGATCTATAAAAATTCTTGGGAAAATGAGTATTATAGGTTTGTTTTGAATTTTCGGTAAAAATACAAAATTGTGGGGTCTATTAAGAAGCGTAATATACTAAACGAATCACTGAGTTTATTTTGATAGAGCTTATAAGCATCATCAAATACATACATAATAATACTACGTAGAAAACTACAAAACTTATATGTATAATTAAAATAAGAGTGATTGACACTTTGCACCCCTTACATTTAGGCGCTTTTTCGATTTGGTCTCGAACAATTGACCGTTACATTTATGCACCCTAAACTTTGAAAAGCGTTTCTCTTTGCACCTCTTTGACCACTCTCCGTTTAATTGACCGTTAAAGTTAACAGATTCACTACAACAAAACTGGCATCAGACAACACTGATCAGACAACGGACGCTGAAAAAAGTGTTGGTCGAAAACAAGAGACAACAGTTTATTTTCATCATCGAATAAATATTGTCTAACACCTACGACCTACAACGGTTAAAAAACTATTGTCTACAAAATTCAATCAGACAACGGTATCTTAACTGTGGTATTGTGTAATGATGCACGATAGACAACTGTTTTCGGTGCTATTGTGTGAAGAAACCTCAGACAATATTTCAAGAAACCGTTGTTGTAATGAGACAAGTGTTTTATTTGTTGTGTTGTTAACGAAAAGTTCATACAAGGGTTTCATATAGTGTTGTGTGATTGGGAAGCTAGCATACAAGTGTTTTTGTTAGCATTGTATCATGACCTTATAAACAAGCCTCTACTAACTAATAAAATGTTGTCTGATTGAATGAATTTTTTTTTAAGAAAATAAATATGTACATAAGAGAGTGCAAGATTCAAAAATCTTAACTAAAGTTGTAACAAAATAATCAATTTCTTTATAGTTATAGGTTTTTCTTGCAATAGATCAAGAATTGGTCAAGGAAATGCGAATTTTTAACTCATAAAAATGAAAATTTATTATACAACAGTTTCTTTCCCATAAACCATTGTCTACACTACTTCTATACAACGGGTTTTCCCCGAAGCATTGTTTGAGCTGAATTTAGACAATGGATTCTCTTACAACGGTATAACTTCCGTAACAGTTGTGTCATTTTCAATGATACAACATACGTGCGTATAAAAACCATTGTCTGTTAAACACTACAGGACAAAAAATACCTTTTTACAATAAGACAAAATTTATGATTTACTAGTATTGTTAAAAAAACATACAAAATAAACATAAAAAATTTTGATTTTTTTAATACATGACCAATATTGTTAGTTCTCGACATCCGTACGGTTAAATGATCGGAAAATAAAATTTATAAATTAATATAGAGCTAATCTTATACATAACACTGATTCTATCCAGTATGTTCTAAATCGTAAACATAAAACACATACTAATACTCACATCCGAACTACAAATTGTCTAGGTATTACAAATGAACAATACATATTTGCATATATGCATAATATAAATATATTTATTAGGACAAATAGTACAAAAACAAGAATTGATCATGGAAATGCGAATTTTTAACTAATAAAAATGAAAACTTATTATACAACTGTTTGCTTCTCATAAACCGTTGTCTACATTACTTTTATACAACGGATTTTCCCTGAAGCGTTGTTTAAGCATAATTTAGACAATGGATTATCTTACAACGGTATACCTTTCGTAATGGTTGTGTCATTTTCAATGATACAACATAAGTGCGTATAGAAACCGTTGTCTGTTAGACACTACAAGACAAAATTTACCTTTATATAATAAGACAAAATTTACGTTTAACTAGTATTGTTAAAAAAACATACAAAATAAACATAAAAAATTTTGATTTTTTTTTATACATGACTAATATTGTTAGTTCTCGACATCCGTACGGTTAGATGATCGGAAAAAATATTTATGAATTAATATAGAGCTAATCTTATACATAACACTGATTCTATCCAGTATGTTCTAAATCGTAAACATAACCACATACTAATACTCACATTCGAACTACAAAATTGTCTAGGTATTACAAATGAACAATACATATTTGCATATATGCATAATATAAATATATTTATTAGGACAAATAGTACAAAAACAAGAATTGATCAAGGAAATGCGAATTTTTAACTAATAAAAATGAAAACTTATTATACAACGGTTTGCTTCTCATAAACCGTTGTCTACATTACTTTTATACAACGGATTTTCCGTGAAGCGTTGTTTGAGCCTAATTTAGACAATGGATTATCTTACAACGGTATACCTTTCGTAATGGTTGTGTCATTTTCAATGATACAACATAAGTGCGTATAGAAACCGTTGTCTCTTAGACACTACAGGACAAAATTTACCTTTATATAATAAGACAAAATTTACGTGTAACTTGTATTGTTAAAAAAAATACAAAATAAACTTAAAAAATTTTGATTTTTTTATACATGACTAATATTGTTAGTTCTCGACATCCGTACGGTTAGATGATCGAAAAAAATATTTATAAATTAATATAGAGCTAATGTTATACATAACAATGATTCTATCCAGTACTTTCTAAATTGTAAACATAAAACACATACTAATACTCACATCCGAACTACAAAATTTTCTTGGTATTACTAATGAACAATACATTCTTGTTATACAACTCTCTCTCTCTCTCTGTCATGCTACTTTCTTTTCCAAATACTTTGTTATGCTTACTTATGACCTAGTTGTAAAAGTGTTAGTTTAGAATATTCAAATATAAAAATAATATTTTTTAAAATAAAATATTAATTTAAATTAATTTTACAAGAATTGAAGGTGATATACAAATGAAATAAATAAGACAATGATGATACAAAATTTGCCCATAAATAAAATTTAAAAAAAGTAAAATATGAATTTTTAGAGTAATAAAACGTTTAAAATAAAAATAATTTTTTTATTAAGTGAAAAACAAAGAATATATCATTTCCATTTTTTTTATATGAAAAACCGATATGTAATTGGTAAAAAAATAAAAAAGAAAATTTAAAAATGTGAATATACAAACTTATAAATATTATAAAATATATATAAGTGATTAACTTTTTGTATAATAAATATTTAAATTTTATTCGTTAAAATATAAATATATGTGAATATTTGGACTCTATCAAACTGTCCAAATATTGGACTCAAGCGCGTAAATTTTAGACTTACAGTCCGCCCAAATTTTTAAACAACTTTGAAATTTTTACTCATACTCACAGGCTCAACCTCTCTCTCCCTGCTCGACTCTCTCTAGAAAATTGAAATACCCTCTCTCGCTAATCTAGGGCTAATCTGTCTCATCTCTCTGGCCGCTATTTTCTCAGTCACGCTACCACTTTCAATCATTATCGATTTATGTTTCTAATCGATTTATGTTTCTAATTGGGGACAATTGAATTGAGGGTCGAGGCTTCGATTCTTCAATTAGGGCGTGGCTGCTTCAATCATGCTTTGATTCTTCATTAAACTTCAATTAAAGTTCAAGTACTTACATATAATCCCTTAAATTTCATCTAATCTCTCTATCTCTCTTTGATTTCAGGTGTTCTTCGTTTGGGTTTGCACTTGAAGACTTGTTTTAAGGTATTTATGAATTTAGGACTTCTGGGTTTATTACATTTTTATTATTTGTTTTTATGTTTATGTGGTTGATTTGCTTTGGTTTGTTTTTTTATTTCTGTGTGAAATTGTAATACTCTATTTTTATTTGTAATGCGTAATTTGAACCCATGCCATGTTTTAGTTTTTTTTTATGCAGGACAAGTCTGAAATGGTAAAAGATGAATAAAAAAATCAGTCATTATTGTCGAAAATCAGTCTGACAAGTCTGCAGGATGCAGGAACAGTATATACACAGGCTTGAGGCTTAAGTGACCACTAAGATTAAGCAATAACCTGATAGAAAATCCGAGACAAAATAGCAGACTAATTCAACACACTGCTGGTAAACATGAGACTTAGGCAAAGATCAGTCATTATTGTCAAAAATGTAGTATGAAAATGTGGTATTTGAAGTGTTTGCTCATTTGGGTTTATGTTTACTATGGTTTTGAAAGGCTAAGTTGAAGCAGAAGTTGGCTGAGTTTAGTTCGTGTCAGCTCACCCCTTCCGTTCTTTTTTGTTAGTGACTATATATATATATGCTTATACTATTAATCTATTGTTAAAGTTTTAATATGTCTCTTTCTTGTAGGCCTTGCTGTTAGTAAGAGACATACCTATATGTTCTCTGCGGGTGATGACAAACAAGTTAAATGCTGGGATCTTGAATAAAATAAGGTTTGATAAAAACTTTCTTTATGGACTATGGCTATGCTAGTGTTTCTAATAAACTTAATTATTGATATTTCTCCACCTTTTAAAGGTTATGAGGTCTTACCATGATCACCTAAGTGGAGTTTATTACTTGGCTATGCATCCTAATATTGACATTTGGCTTACACGGGGTCGTGATTCTGTGTGTCGGGTATGATTGTATTAATCTAAAATATTATGCTACCTGTGATTTGACATTCTTTTGGCACATGTTTCAGGGAAGCTCAGTTTCCGTTGCTATAAAGCCAAGGTAGTGGTTTGGTATATAATGGAACTGCCTTGCCCAAGTTGCAGAGGAAGAGGTTACACTCTTATGTACAGAATGCGGAATAGAAAGATCTAAAAATCTTATGTACAGAATGCGGAATAGAAAGATCTAAAAAAGATTGTGCCCAGTGTGATGGCAAGGTAAATATTGCATCATTTACTATTTATGAATTGCTTTAATGTGCACGTTGACCAGTACTAAACTTGGTAGAGAGACCAAGAGACATGTGCATTCTTCAATTTTATTTTCTAGCTTCTATTTCTACATGTAATATTCTGCCCTGTGCTTATTTATGTATCTTATTTGATATGAAAATAAAATACACGGTCTTGACTATTTACAGTATTGTGTTTCTGCATATAAATAGTGCAAAATATAAAATGCAAATATATTATAGTACTTCAAATATTTTTTAGTGACCTAATGCTACATAAATGCCTTTAGCCTATTTCCTGTTGGAGAATCCGTGTTACAAGAGAGCTTTACAAGATATGGTTCTGTATTTCTGTTAGGTATAAATTTCATAGTCCATATTGATTGTCGATATAAATATATAGCATTGAGACTAAAGCTATCTATTTTCCGCTATGTATCTTATTAAGAGCTTTAATTGTAAGTGTTTATCAATTGCAGGGAATGAATACTTGCGAGTAGTGCAAGGGAGATCGTGTAATGGAAGAGTCAATTGATGAACGACCATGAGATCAATGTATAAAGATGAGTTAGAAGCAGGGTATAAATCCGTATGTTTGTTGGATGAAATTGTTGGTTGAAAAGTGAATATTAGTTGGTAAATATAATTAGTTAGTGGATATTTAGTTGGTGGATATATGTTGGTGGATATTGGTGATTGATATTTGGTTTGTACTTGGTTGGTTGTTATGTTGGTAATGAAAATTTTTGTTTACCAATTTTCGGCATTGTTAATTATATTGTCTAGTCTAGTTTATTTGATTCATGGTTTTACTTTTAGCTAATGAGACATGTAAATGACAATTGTTATAAACAACATTATACAATGGTCACTGTGATAAAAAGTATTGTCTCTCAAGCCCTACAAACAACACAATTTTAAGAATAAAATCGTTGTCTAAGACATATACAAATAAGTATATAGTAGTAACAAACCATTGTCTAAATCAATATTATTCGAGTATTCGGAACAAAAACCGTTGTAGAAGAGCTTTCACACAATTGTTTCATTATATAAGCTATTGTTATAAGGAGTCTTACACAAGTGACCACTGCTCTAAACCCGTTGTACAAGGTAGTAAAACACGAGTAAAACCATTGTCTGATCCTCTTGTAAACAAGTCTGCTAATTACTAAAACAGTTGTAGTAAACCATAAATAACGAGCATCCGCACTTTAAAAACCATTGTATGATACTCTTGTGAACAAGTATTTTAAATACTAAAACTGTTGTTGCTAGCTTCTCTAACAACACCGTTTTCATAAGCAAGTATTGTTAAAAACCCTTTGTAACAACAGTTCTTCGAATTGTGGCGTTGTTGTTTCTGGGTGTTGCACAACGTTTTAGTTAAAGTAAACCATCGTGTTGCCCACACTCAGACAACGTTCGACCCGTTGTCTGATATGCGTATCAGACGGCGTCTCGATAGACCACGGTTTTTCGAGGTATCAGACAACGGGCAAAAACGCTTGTCTGATGCTGTTTTCCTTGTAGTGATTTCATGTTTTCATTTTGCACCCCACAATTTTAATTTTTTTTTCATGAGTATTTGGAAATATGTATGTGGTTGGTTTAGTTCAGCTGAAACTGGACACCCTGAAAAGTTTCCGGCAGTGGGGAAGCAAAACACCTGGTCACCCTGAAAACTTTGAGACTCCGGGAATTGAAGTCACTACTGGTTTTCTCATAATCCTTGCTTTCTTCCATTATTCTCTAGTCATTGTTGCTTCATCTTTTGCTCCATCTTTCCTGAACCATATTTTTACTTTTTTCCTTTATTTTTTGTGTAGGTCCCCTTGGCCAGGGTGTTGCAAATGCAGTTGGTTTAGCCCTTACAGAGAAGCATTTGGCTGCACGATTTAACAAACCTGGCAGCGAAATTGTTGATCACTACATGTAAGATGCTAACTTTTATTTTTCTTCTTTTGCGTTCACCCTTGTCAGATATTGCAAAAGCATTAAAGATGCTTACTAAATAATAAAAATATGCTCTTAGTTTCGTATTTTTGCTCTCACATGATTAATGAACAAAGTTTGCTAATCTGTCTTTTTTCCTCTATATATTTGTTGTTCCAGGTACGTGATGCTTGGAGATGGTTGTCAAATGGAAGGAATTTCTAATGAAGCTTGCTCTCTTGCTAGTCATTGGGGACTTGGAAAGCTGATTGCATTCAATGATGACAACCATATTTCAATTGACGGTGACACATCTATTGCATTCACTGAATCTGTCGATAAGCGCTTTGAAGGTCTTGGTTGGCATGTCATATGGTTTTTATTTATCTTAAATCACAATATATACATTTCTTATGACAAATCATTCTTTTCAGACTTATACTCCAGAAACCCCAGGGGATTCCACTCGTAATCTTTCTCAGGCAAACCTGAATTGCACTCCACAGTCCTGGCCTCGCCCCTACTGTGCTACCTTCTTTGTTTTCACAGACTATATGCGAGCAGCCATGAGGCTTTCTGCATTGTGTGAATCTGGGGTCCAACTCATCAACCTATTAAGCATATAGCAAGCTTCCGCGCCATACCCAACATCCTGATGCTCCGACCAGCTGACGGGAACGAGACTGCTGGTGCATATAAGGTTGCAGTTCTCAACAGAAAGAGAAAAATATATCAAAATACTCATGAAAAAAAATTAAAATTGTAGGGTGCAAAGTGAAAATCTGAAATCTGTTAACTTTAACGGTCAATTAAACGGAGAGTGGTCAAAGGGTGCAAAGCGAAGCGCTTTTCGAACTTTAGGGTGCATACTGCCAAAAAAAATTGTTTGAGACCAAATCGAAAAAGTGCCTAAACATAAGGGGTGCAAAGTGTCAATCACTCTTAAAATAATTATATGTTATTCTAGAATACTATAATTCTAATCTTAAGTAGGAACTACATAGCATAAATGTGTATAATAATATGAAAAATGCTGAGTAAAATCCTCCAACTTCAGTAGTCGGTGAAAAATGATGTTCTCCAGAAGATTTCAAGTAATCTGTGCTTGATACAAGCTTTGGCACGGTCTATTACATTCACATATTTCAAACGAGTTCCTCATATCAACAATTTAATAATCCATGAAAATATACACGCACATAAACATCCATTATGTTGCTCCCAATTCATAGCTAGGGTTTCCAAATATTCCTCTCTCATTTAATCAGAATCACTTAAAATCAACGGATCATCTAAAGAAGCTCCATGATTAGTAGGCGTCCTCTGTGGGGAGCTTAAGTCGTCACAAGTAATCGAATTGGTCCGGGATGTGCTGGCTTCATTACTTGGAAACCATGAGCCATCAGCCCTAATCTTGATCTCTGCTGTGTCTGCCCCTGACTGCTCAATCTAAATAATCCAAGCAAGCCATGACTCAAGTTAATATGTGTCAAAATGTTTCTGTGAAAATATTTTAATCAAATTAAAATAGTGAAAATGATATAGTACTGTACCGTGCGGATGACATGATGGAAATAGGGGTCTATGATGATATCCTCCCATGAATAATTTTGTAAGCATATGGGACACTTCCACTGTAAACAATGAACACTCATTATACACAATTCACAATGTAAAAACTACTTCTTCGAGTTGTATATGCAGAAGGAGCGGCACACACTTTAAAGTTTCTCTAAAATATAGTTATATAACGTTTTTTTATAAAAATCTGAATAAAAATTTAACTATTAAATTTTTATTCAGAAAAAAATAATCTTAAAATTAAGTTATAGAACCATATTTTATAAAACGCGTGCCAAATAGTGAACGTATAGATAATTAAATGGGAGAGGGAGTAAGTTGTTAAGGTCGCTGTTGCTCACCTTTTTAGTTGTCTTGGCAAGCCCCAGAAACGATTCAAGATCAAAGCAGGCCATGTGGATGCATGACCTAAATCTGCTAGCAATTTTCATTCTGCCACCACTGATCTGCCATTCAGGGATTGATAATAAATAACAAGAATTCTTCATAATATTTATTAAAGTGTTGAGTTACCAGAAATATATTCATTTGATAAAAGGAATATTAAAGTATGTTAAAAAACAAGAAATAAAGTATTGAATTTACTGGGCACCGAAGATCAACGGCCGCAGAGTCAGCAAGCACTTCTAACTCCCTCTGGGCAGCATCAAGTGTAGCTGCACCACCTGTAACACAGCGAATGACGCGGGCTGTAGCATCATTCAAGAGCTCCCCATCTTGTTTGTTACAAATTATACTGCAAACCTAGTAAGAAAAAGGACATATAACAAGAAAGTTAGTTAACTGAGTAATTAAGAGGTAAAGTAAGATAATTACAGACACCCATGTACTAATATAGTAGTTGGAACAAATATTACCGCATGAAAGAATGAAAGAAGAGATATGCTGTAATTGAAAGTAAAATGCGGCTGAACTTTATTCACTGCATTTTAGTTGCCAGAATTTCAAAATTTTACCAATGGATAGCCGGATATAGTTTTTATAATGTTTCAAATAAACGGCTAAGAGCCACTTTTCTAAGAAAAGACTAATATTTTTTCACAAAAAGATAGCCCCAACCACCTTTTTGATAAATTAAAACAATAGATAGCCACCTTTTTGATAAATTAAAACAATATATAGCCACCCTATTGCAAATTTGAAATTGTGGCAAAAAATGAAAAAAAATGGATAAAGTTCCTATGATTAATATATGATCTATTTATAACTAAATTTCTTTTTCTTATGGTTCATTCCTTGACATGAATGTAAAATGAAAAGACATTGACTGTTCCTGGTGTGTTTTTTCTCGTCCAAGCTCCTCAACTTCTACATGTATCACGGAGTTGAGAATTTTTTTACGGTTGATTGTTGAGAAACTACTATAAAAATACAACAGAAAACGTTTCATCATATATGAAATAACTGGTATATGAGGGTTAATTACCTCTTGAATGGTCCGCGGTTTTACAAGTCTTATACCTAAACGAAAAATTCCATTTGGAGAAGCTGTAAAAGATATATCATTAGATCCCTCGTCTAGGTACGTTGAGATCTGCAAGAAGCAATCAAAAACCTCATAAATTAGCAGAAGACTACAGATCAATTGTAGCACGAATGACCAACAGGTATACAGTGTAGGACAACAGGTGTTGCTTAGTAGAGTTGATCACATAAGAGAGGACTTACAAGTACCCCATCACGGAGACCACCTGGGCCTAATCTACCCTCAGTTTTCACGTCATTTCCTGAAAATTATATAGAATACAAAGGCTCAAGTTTTCCGGGTAAAAGTTAGAAAATATTATGGAACACTGATGGATATTTAAAATGTTTGAAATGTCTTGTAGTTATCTAAGCAAGAAGGATCTTTTGGATTGATAACAACACTTATATATTATGCTATTAATTAAAACTTTTTTGTTGGTTAATATTGAATTCACTCAAAATTGTTATCCACACGTCATTACACATTTATTTTTATCATCAATTTACATTATATACAAGTTTATGTCAAGTTCATGTTATATAGTTTAACAGAAATTGTTTATTTGACCTAATTTCTCAATTATATACCAAGATGTAATTTAATTTGAAATGAGGAGTGCAGTTAATGAGATTTATCAAAATGTAATTTAATTTGAAATGAAGGGTGCAGATGATACCAAAAAATTGTAGGTGATCCACTTATACATTGAAATGAAGCTAAGTGATCTAATTAGTGTTAACCCTTTATACATATACATGGTTGAGCGCTACGTACCATTGACTTTGATTTTACTGTTGCTTGGCCAGCGCATTCTGAACTGATCAACGTCATCAAGAAAAATGCAGCAGGCCTGATTACAAAAAGAGTGCTGCAATTTTTCAGTCACTTGATATTCGGCCGCTTAGAAGACAAGTGTACACATGAATCAGTTAATGCTTACCTGAACTTCATAACCCTTATGATTAATAAGATACATAACTTCTGCAACCATTTCCAGTTTTGAAGAAAAATTTACATCCTGCCTGACTCTGTAAAAGATATATAACATCTCATACTATAAGTATCCATGCATATGCTTCCATTTGAAGACAATAAACACAACAAAAATTAATATAATCATCTCAATCTTAAGAATGAAATAAACATACAAGTCATGAGTCAGCCGACTTACCCAAGGGATCCCATGGTTAAATTGTTTGAATAATCAATCCTACCAATCCAAAACCTGCTTTTGCACAAGGTTAAAACAACAGGAACAAATTCAGGTACCAGTGGAAAGTTGCAAAACTGTTAAATGGTGCAACACATAAAATAGCAATAGCACCGAGTTTTCTCATTCACAGACGCAGCACATGTGCACGTTGTTTAATTAAACTTGAACAATTTAAAATTCAAGGACAAGGAAATGTCGACTAGGAAGGGCGAAAATAATTTAAAGAAGATCTAGTGATGGATTTCAAGGTGGTACGTTTATCGGCCTTGTAGCTCTCACTATACAAGGAAAGTCTTACAAGGAATAAACTTACTCTTTATCGGCACCAATGTGTTAATGAGGTCAAAATAAGAAGCACATAAAATCCAAAGGATGGAAATATAATAATTAAACTACCAGGAATAACATACATTTTATAAAGCAGATTAAACATAAACCAGTTTTACTTATAAATGAATATATTAAAAAAGGGTTTGGCTAGTGTGTGCTTATGGGAACATGCTAAGCGCTAAATTTGATGTATTTAGCTTGTTTTGATTGGTGAACTTTTGTATATGAAGGGGGTTCACCATTATTAATAAGTAGTAGCTGATCAAAATGAGTTAAATACATGAAATTTGGTGCTTAGCATGTGCCCATGGATACACCATAGAAAAATCTATTAAAAAATACTTACGGATCCGCCCGATTAATGCGGCAAACTTGGCAGTAATAGTGAGGGGGAGCTGGACCAAGGCCTAGAGCGCAGGTTTTATGTTGCAGCACACGGCAATGTGGATTTTCACACTGACAAGAGAATTAGATCAGGAAGAAAAAATATACTTAGATAAGAGTAGATTAAACAGTGATACTTTTATAAGAGGATATAAATTATGAACAACAAAAATGCACAATATAACAAATTTACTATTACCCTAAAGAAAAGAAAGTAACAAACAAATATGCAAAAAAATGAAGTATAATAATTTCAACCTCAATCATTTCAGTGCTATTATTATCTGGTGATGAGAAACCACAGAGGCAGGAGATCTTTTGCCTAGTCTGTTGAGCTTCTTCTAGTTGCACCTCCAACATTTCCGCCATCATGTGTCTGAACCAATTGTAGAATTAATGTGTGAATGACAGGATGATATTTCAACACGAAAAAAATAAGATAATAAGAATTGAAGGAAAGACCACTGGATTTAAAACCTAGAGTGCATCTTTTATTCTAATTAAATTGAATAAAAAAAGTGTCTACTTATAATAACTTCCAAAACTCACTTGTGAAGATAATCAATAGCTCCTCCAAGAAATTCATTTCTAGCAACCCTTGTGCAGGCCCTTATTGAGGCACTTGTTGATGATGGAACTGAGAAAAAGTGAGAAATGCATAAGCAAAAGCCACAGAGAGAAAATATAGAGAAAAACAAGCAATTTTTTTTAACATAGAGTTATTAGAGGTGGAATGATAAAGCAATACTGAAGCAGTAATGGAATGATTAAGTAATGAGCAGCTAACCTTGTTCGGAAACCAGGGTATCTAGTATTCTGGCCCTAAGGTCCTGCATATCAAGAAAATTCGAATTTCGAATCAGATAATAAACACAGCAATGCATAAATTAATCCATTAATCTCATTCAATTGATCACCTCGTTTCGGCAATATAAAAATACGGAACACTACCGGAAAAGCGGCTAATTTGACATCAAAATCTGTAATTTCGACTGTCTTTGATCGAAAAAATTAATCTACTCTGGTCGAAGGTAGACCAGTCGAAAATATCTTATCCTTGTGACAACTTAACTTCGATTATCTTTTTGTCCTTATTTTCGATCCATTTGCGTAAAGAAATGATATGCTCAATAGTGCGTTTAAGAAAAAAAAGTGTTTTCGAACAATATATATATAATGTGTATGTAATTGAAGCATACCCTCTCTGATCCATGGTATTCAAGACCAAGCATGCTAAGAACATACTGGAGCTCCTTAACTCCCAATTCCGCCAACTTCAACTAGAGGAGAACAAAAGATTATTACAATAATTATTGCACCCATAAAATTGCAGGCATATATCAGAAACATGATAGTGTAGCCTGAATCTCACATTAATCCAGACTAAAATATTTGTTCTTTTTAATGTGAATTAAAGAACCGTAGAAGTACACTACTGTGGAAACTTAAACTTAGGATCTTTCACAGAAAGAGCGGTATCGAAAACAAGCAAAATGCTTAGCTTATATAAAGTTTATAAGAAGAACCGAAGAACAAAATTTTGTCCTTCAACTTGAATTTTCATCCAACAACAATTAAGTAAAATAAACAATAATTATACAACTTTTTTAAAATATAAAAGAGAAATAATTACAAATACACAATATTAACACATTTGTCCTATTCTTATATAAATTTTGTTTGAGCTTTTTGTCTGTGTTAATAATATATATTAATTTTGATTTTTATCGTGCTTGTTAAATTCACAAAAAGTTCTTTAATTTGAAACATTATGAAATTTTTCTAATTAATGATGTTATCAAATATCAAAATTAAAGTACAAATTAATTTATTTTTATTTTATTTTTTGGACTTATATGCCTTGCAAAGCTCTATCTGTATCTGTTCTACATTTGGAATTTCATCTCAGAATACAGTTAGAGTACATAATCTAAATACCCAAAAAATTGAAAAACTCTAGATAGACATTTAGATGTATACCTTACGATCATTTGCCAAGTCCATTCCTTCCTTTGATCTAAAAAATCAATAAATCCTGAATTAATCAACAACAATCGTTATGAGCACTAAAAAATTAAAAAAAATCAAGATAATATAAATTAAATAAGCTACATATCAAAGACAATGATATAAATTTATGTGTTATATATATAAAGAGCGATTGAAGTGGGAACAATCAAAGCAGCGCTACCAATTATAACAATGACATGATTTAGGTGTGTGAAGATGATATGAACTTTCATACCGGTCAAAGCTAATAACAGCAGTGCTACCGATTTGTGCCAATAACAGTGCTACTAATTTGTGTATAATATTTTACACAGATAATAGAATACAAAAGTTACACTTATACAAGAGCAACCAGACAAGTGTCTTATGTCTAATATATATATGAAGACAAATATACCTCGAGAGTATCGTTTATCATTTTTCAAAATATTACAGTTGTATCCCAATAGTAAAAGACTCAATTTGAACCATGTTAAAAGAATAATAATTAATAGATATTCTTAACATATTAGTATTTTCTAAATGATACTTTAAATATTAAATATACTTGCATCTTCAAAGTCTAACAATACTTTGAAACACAATTAGAAATTCCAAACAAATCTTGAAGTATCCAAAAATACCTCAATAAAAAATAATTTTCTAAAATCAAGTTTTTTTACTAAATACTTTAGTTAGACTATATGATAATTATGTATACTATTATATTATTAGTAATTTCTAAACAAATCTTCAAAAATAAATACATTTACAAATAGTGATTTTTTCTAACCCAAAGATTATCTACTACACTCTTATAAGCTCATTGTAAAAAAAAAAAATTGTAATTACGTTTTTCTCTGGATTTAATTTTTTGATTGAATGTATAAGCTAATAAAATAATACTTACAAAAAAAATTATTTTCGAAATATTAAATATTTATGTTAATAAGAATATATAAAAACAAAGTTAGACAATAATTCAATTATATATACATAAATTGAAGTCATGTACATCCAATTAGAATTGTTGATGAAAAAATAGTACTGAAAAGTTGGTAAACAACGAGAATACTCATTTCTAGCAACCCTTGGAGGCACTTGTCCATACACTTGTTGATAACACAAAGTGTGAAATGTGTAACCAGAAGAGAGAAACAAATATGGAGGGTTGAGTCATGACAACTTCAATTTTCTTTCTAAGATTTGTATATTTTATAAATGAGTTCACCTCAATTATTTTGAACCCGTTCATTTTTATTGCAAGTCCAACTCATTGACTAAATAATCTACTACATTATACCCACCGCTCTCTGGGGCCGCGGGTGAAGTGAATTAAGTGAAGTGAATGCTCTTGCTCAACTTAGCAGGTTAGTGCTTCATTGCTTCCCTCCCCTTCCGCAAGATTCAACTTCAATAAAAAAAAAATATATTAATAAAGCCCCCTCCTCGATAAAATTCTAGATCTGCTACTGATGCCAAGTGAAATAGCTCACCTTTGAATATGAATAATAAAAGTACCAACTGAAGGCTTGGTTATAACTTGAGTACGTAAATCCGGACTCATCAATCCCATCTACCAAGTTCTTTGCAAACTGTTATTATCGTAGTGTCACGCTGTTAGTAGTTGCGCAATGGGTGTAGTTTGCTGAGAGGGACATAAGTTTCAGCCACCTCTCTCTAGCGATAGGTGCAGTGGAAACCAGAGGATGGAATCATCTCAACACAGCTAAAGAGCATTGCGTTAAAAATGATTTTTGAAAATGCTGTATTAGAGCATTTACAACTATGTAACACATTTTTAAAATTTGTTAAACCGGTAAGAAATTTTATTTTTTTTAATATGATAACATGATATAGAATTTTGCTACAGTTCTCTCACATGAAAAGATTGACTATAATTAGAGATAAGAATTTTTTTTTACTAGAGTTGGATATTTTTACATAATCTATATATTTTTTTATATATATAGTATTACCCCCTCCGTTTTGAAATATTGATCTTTTGATTTTTTTTTTTTAACATGCACTTTTAAATCTTTTGACCGCATAACTAAAAATCATTGTTCTTAAAAAAATTAATTTTGAATTATAATATTAATTTTATATTATTATTCAGAAAAAATTAAAAAAAATTAATAAGTTTAACTATGCCATCAAACATGATCTAGAAGTTATGTAAAATAAATTCCCTTGAAATTTGGGATATGTGCAGTGTATGTACGACACTCCTGAATAATCAGATCCATTTTTAATGAATTTACATTTGCTTTACCAACAAGATTGTCTTTATAAAGAAGGGAAATGGACATGCATTATTAAAACAATTTGTTTTCACTTCTTGAACTTCAAGTATTCTGCCAACATCACTCCTACCTTAACATATGACTGATAAATTTGCTCAAGTTATTTGTCCGTACAAAACTAATTCACAGTTGTGTTGTCAAGCGAATGTAGTTCTGCACGCATGCGTTGCACAAGAATTTCCTCGATGGCATCTACGAACGTCGATATACTATGCTGTATCTCTTTGTCCAAAGAGTTTGCTGCCTCCTGACAGCCAACAAGGAACCAGTACAATAGTCAGCCAAAGTTGGTTAATACCATACACAACACAAAATTGAAGGCAACCAATCATCCAACTATCTTCATCATGTTTATCAAAATTTATAATTTCTTTTGCCTTCAAAAATTAGGGAATTGCCATATTGCAAAAAGGGTAAATACTTGATAATTCTCAAGCAACTGACGAGGCTAACTAGTGTGTGCCAACAACAACATTAACAGAACAATTGCTTCAAATTTCAAAGTTCGACCACATATTGACATCATTTCACTACTTAGCACATGATCACTAGTAATTATACAGTCATTCATATATATGAGAATGCTGTCACTGCAATAAAAAGAAGGAACTCCTATATATAGATGTGATTCACCTCAACTTTGCAGAGGAAGCTCAATGATATTTCCTTTGAATGTGGACTTGAGTTCTTGAGCGATATTAGCTTCAGTGGAGAACCTTGTAGTGGCCAGCTATGAGATACTTTTATGAAAGCATCAACTCCACCAACCATATGAGCTACTATTGAATCATCTCTTTCTATATACTCAATAGAGTGCCTATATTTGTAAGAAGCTCTATAAGTAAATTTGGGAACTTGTATATACTAGTGGCTCTAGTATGCAACATGTTATATACAGAAGAGATACTTTTAACCAGATGATTTATAAGAGGGGCCGTAAATAGAAGAGAGTATATTAATGGGAAGCCTCCCGCCTTCTTTCATAGAATAACAAGAAATTTTGGAAGCACTTGCTGAAACAGAAGATTATAAATCTACACCACATTCTGCAATTCAAAAAGTCTCTAAATTGACCTTAATCGTATGAGTTTTCTATTGAGAATAATCATATATTAAATAAATAAAAAAACGAGAGCATATATTCATTCTTTGGTATGACAAGACATTCTAGTTGATGAGGAACAGAGGTGAGCATTTTTGCATCAATAAAAATCTGTGGCATTGATGGCATCTATCTTTTATATCGTCATTACATCATGCAACTTAACAATTTGACATCAATACTCTTACTTACAGCAATGAGGGTTCTTAAAATTGTTAATTGAACTTGGTGGTTTATAAAATTTGTAAAATTGATCTTTGCCTTCTTCGAGAGGTGATAGTTACAGATAAGTAGATTTCTCTTATAAGAGAGTGAGTGTGTTGTTAGATAGGAATTTGATTATGAAAAGAAGTGCTGACCTTGATTTATTTGCAGATTTCACCACAATTCGCCTTAGTATGCTCAGTACAATTCTTTCCTGCACTTTTCTAATAAACCACTCCAAAGGAGACCTTGTCTCTAGCAAAGGCAGAGGGGAAAAGACTTTCCTGGAAACAAGATATCAACTTCGCCTGGAGTTATAATATAAAAGAAGTCTTATTTAAGATTTACAGCCCAACTGCTAAATGATTAGTACATAGTTTGCCTTAATAGTTTTATGGTATCCTAAGCCAATGGATAGCCTAAAATTATGTTTTAATTTAAAGAGTTCTATTAAAAAAAGGGCAGAGAATAGCTTATACTGTTGACTAACATACTTCAGAATAAAAGTTAGGAAAAATGCTCAGAGAAGACCTTATATTATTCTTTAAAGAGTATATTATAATATAGTAACTATATTATGATATACTAGCTTATGGCCGGTGCAAAGCACGGGTCAATTTAGATGGTTTATTTTTTCAGTAATTTCTAATTATTATATTTTGATATATTTTAATAATATTAAAGTAGAATCAAATGTAATTGTAATGATTTTACATTGGTTTATACTTTAAAATTAATATTATAAAAGTTAAAATTTAATATGTTGGTGGTCGGATTCGAGCATTAGACATTGGTATGAATTTTCAATATTATATCTAACGGTTCAAATCACCCTGAATTGAAAATTTTAACGGATGTGATTAGAAGGGGTAATCAAACAAGAGGGTACCATACCGAACTATAAATTAGACCTATGCTTGGTTATTATAGTTTAGTATTGATGTTCAGCTATGGTAATTTTTGTGGAGACCTCGTTGTGACAGACGAGCTCTCAAGAGGTTTTCTAAGTATGCAAAAGTTACCAATTTACCGTTTATATATACAACCTATAAGAGAGAAGATCAGAATATGAACTTGATGGAAGATATACCTGAGTGACTTTGCAGCATCAACAGTTTCATTTATGTACACATCAGATGGAAATATCTGGAAGTGAAGATCACAAAACATCGACAAAGGACAGAGTATAAGTACTTGCAACTTAATGACATGTTTAATCATAAGTTGGAGGATTGAGCAGTTCACTGAAATGGATCATGTGGCTAATCTATGAACAAGAGAAATAAAAACCAGAAAAATAGATGTAATAGCAAGTTATGTGTACATCTGTTTCAATACAATGACTACTTACAAATCCAGTAATAGATTAATAAAAGCCAGAACAGTAGATGGAAGAGTAAGTTATGTGTACATCGGGTTTCCATACACTAGTTATAGATTCTTATTAAACATGCACGCCTATATTCTTTTCTTTAATTATTTTGTTGTGTGTACACAATCAACATATATTTACATTGATAAATAACTCCACTTATCCATTCCTGGTCCTTTATCTGATTAGTTTTTTGCAGATTATTTAAGCCCTTATAGGCTCCTAAGAATTATTTATGTGTCTTAAGATCTAGCTGGACCAGCAAAGGTTTTGGCTGATTGCTAGGACAAGATGTGTCAGCTAGTTGAAGTTTCTTGTTTGCAAAATGCCAGTATGGAGATTTCAGGAATGTGAAGGTAACACACTTGGGAATTTTTTAAAGAATTTCAAGTGTAACCAACAAGATTCTGTTCATACTGATACATTCGCTCCATTTTCCACAATACATGTCATGAATTTTCAAAAAACAACATAGTTGGGACCTCTCATTTCTATTCTTCGAAGTGCAGAACTATGACACATGGACATAGGTTATGTAATTATTATATGCAGCTATCTAAAAGATCATACCTCAGCTATCTAAAAGATCATACCTCAGCATTCTTTAGCTCCATGGTCCCATCCACAAGTTCCACTAATAATTCGTATGTTTGTTCATATGGATGAATTACGTCTTCTATTTTTAGTTGAGAGAACAAGTTTTCTAGGTAAGGAGCGTATGTCGTCAAAGATAACTTTATGCTATTTTTGTTGATTTCAATCACTTTTAGACCCGTCAAAGCATCCTCAATCTTTTCGACAGCATCAAACCTGAATAAATCATAAAAAATTATCCATTTATTAAACAGTTCACAGTTCGGATAAAATGCAATGATCTGTAATTGTATCAAGAAAATACCGGTTTAAAACACTGTCAAGGTCCTCTAATGACTTCAAAATGCTTTTGTTCTTCTCAATCTGATTGCTAAGCTCTAAAATCTGCAAGGCAGATGGACATACAAGTATTAATTCAGTAAATTAAGGTCCTAAAATGTAGAAAATAAAGATGTTAAAAGTTTTTTTTTAAAAGGATGCGCACATTACTAAAGAAGCAAAGGGAAAAAACTAAGTTACCTCATTATTTTTTCATCTCTACTGGAGAGATCACAATGTCAGAGGGAAGACAGTTTAAAGTCCCAAAGACATAATAAAATTTCAGAAAACAATTATTTTATTTTATTTTAATCTGAATGAATGAATAAGGGGCAGAATGAGGATATTGTCACTAACACCTTGAATTGGCTGCTATCATCTGCACACAACAAACTCATCTGATTTTCATTTGCTTCACAATCAAGATTAGCACCAGCTTTAGCTTGTTCAAGACCCTATACATTGAATAGAGGTGCTAAGATCATATTAACTTTGTTGATTCACTTCAAGTCTAAGTAGAATAAAATGTGTCTTAAAAACAGATAGATAATAAAATGACTGCTACATTAATATTACAGACGCAAATATGAGTGCAGCTGTATTATAATTTGATTTCTGTAATGCAAAATATGAGTATGCATATAATATATTTAGATTGGTGCAATTTATGACAGCATGCCTTAGCTTGAACTATTGAATGCAAGTCTATTACTCATGCTGGTGCCAATTCAGTTTGTCAAATCCTCTTTAAAAGTTCGACATTGTTAGCAACTGAATGTTTCAAGAAACTAACAAAGTAGAAATGCCAATCAGAGAATCAGATGTAAAACAATGAGACATATTATTAGATAAATATACACCACCTGGTATCTCAACAATTTATCAGCATCTTCCAAAAAGATCTATCAACTAACTAGAAACAATTAAGAAACTTCACAACTAACTAAAGCCACAACAAATTAATTAAAATAGGGAGATCGGAGATTTCAATCTTTAGTCTCTGCTTTCTGGAACAAGCTAAAGTAAAAACTTAATTTCGAAATTGTGAGCTGCTGATTGCCTCCACAAACTAAAAACAAAGCCTTGGTAAATTTGCTGAGACGTAGTTTAAACTCAAAATCAATTTTCATTGTGCACATCTTCAAAATATTTTGATCATGTCTATCTTAAAGATATCTATCCAAAAAATATGCTATAATAATACATTTAGCAAATACTCCCATGTACTTTCATGTCTATGGTAGTATAGAACTTTCAGTTATAAATAGTTTTTAATTTACATCAATGATTCCAGTGAACATATATACTCTACACCCGAATTGGAGTATAAATGTTTTTATGTTTTCGTGATTCACACAACCACTGAACACACATGTGACAAAGTAACGCTTACAGAATATTCCAACACTTCAAGATCACTTTCCAACTGGCAAGAATCTGCAAATAAAACATATTTCATCAAATTTAAGTACTTGTATGCAACAAATTAAAACCTTTGACTACACTTCCTCGTACCTTCCAAATATGTCCTCTTCAGGTCCTCAATTTCAGTTGAGATACTACTATTTTCAGCTTCCACTGTGCTAAGCTCCCCCTTCAAATGCTCCAAGCACGAATCTAAATTCATCGATAAACATCTCATACACCAAAAAATAATAGGAGTGTACATGTGTGTATAAAGCAGTTTTGGTGTCTGGAACAGATTATCGTAAATCTCGTCTCTTTCTACTAATGTTTAGGGCTGTTATCATATGGTTCAGTTATTCCATGTGTTTTAAGTAATCAAGTATAGATAAAGAAGACATTGTTCAAGGCTTAGTGTTCCCGATCTTGAGCCACAGTTTACCAGATTAAGGTTCCGTTTGGCATCGCTGTTGCAGATAGCAACAGCAGATTTTTGCCGAAAAGCATGTGAAAAACTATTTGGTAAATCAAAAAACAACTTTTCCGAACAGCAGCTTTTATCTCAAAAACTGCTTTTAGGAAAAAAGTGCCCCCATGCTTTTAGAAAAAAGCTGTTTTTTAGCTTTTGCGGGAAGCATTCATATATTTCACTATCAAACCTCATCAAGAACATTATTTTTTTTATAATATAACTCAAAATATGCATATATAAAAAAAATTACCAAACAATTAGCTGATTTCTACAACAACACTTCTTTTTCTAACAACACAACAGCTTTTAACAGCACTCCCATACAGACCCTAAATTGCTAGGATATATGCCATCCCCTAAATTGCTAGGATATATGCCACCAGTGGTAGAGCCAGGCCAAAAGTCTAGTGGGGGGCTAAAATTTTCACCCACGTAATATTTTGGAGGCACCACGCCATCAATTACTAATATACAAGTGAAATGTGCATAAAAAGTATTTTAAAGCCCCTTGGGGACACGTGTTCCCAGGTTACTCAATGTGGCACAACCATTGTATAACTATCAATTTTAATTCAAAAACGTTACTTCGAGCAGTATACTACTCCCTCTGTCCACTTTTACATGTTCATCGTGACTTTTGACCAGTCAAATTGACTTTACTTTGATTGAAATTTACATATACAATATAATTGAAAAAAATATTAAAATTTATATCATTAGAAAGTATGTAGTCTACTTTAATATGAAACTTTCAGATTTTAAAAATAATGAATAGATAATTTGTAATGTTTAGTCAAAATTTGGTCAATTTGACTCATTGAAAACTAAAATGGACATGTAAAAGGGGACGGAGGGAGTACTAAGTATCCAATTTAAGTTACCATACTTTTCACCATCCTAACTTAAAACTCACACACACTCAAACAAATCAATACAAATATCTCAAAACCTCCGCACTTTCAAGCCCAAGTAGAACCAGAATTTCTTTTCTATACACAACAAACAAACTCTACTCTCTTTAAATTACTCCGTAAAGTACCATACCTAAACACACTCCACGAGACTAATTACGCATGCTTGTGTAAGTTGTAACTGTAATTGGACATATATAATACATAAGCTTAACAATATTACCTAAATCATCGACCGATAACGAGCTAATATCCGAATAACAAACCATAATCTCATCCAATTTCCCCTGTTCCAAATTTTTCACAAAATTACACATCCCAAAAAATACCTAATCCAAAAAAATCAACAAACTCTAAATCAAATAAATATCGAAACCGAATTGAAAAAAAACCTCGAGCTCCTCGCCACATTGCTTCACCAATTCCTCATTCACATCAACAGAACTCAAATTCAAGCTTCTCGGCTCACTAATTCTACTGTAAAATCAACAAAATAAAATCAATTTATCAAATGAATAAATACAATCGCATATACTTACACATATACATACAGATATACATACAGATTAAGATGGAGAGTGATGAGTACCTTTGAATTGCATCGAAATTGGTAGCGATTTTGTCGCCCATTTTTTCGCCCTTGAGATTTTGATTTTATTTTTTGATCTCCCGCCTTTTTTATGTGGAATAAATTGGGCTTGTAGCAGCATTTTTAAGGGGAGTCTCAAACTGGGCCTTTGTTATTGGGCGTATGCTTGTAATTACAGAGTCGTCATGAGATTTTGGAAAAAGAATTCCTATGTTATATTTTGATTTTAAGGGGGGGAATTATTTCCTAAAAACAAATTCACTATGTATATTGGAAAATGAGCGGAATTGTCATGAATAATTTTCGAGACCGCTTGAATATAAGATTAAAAAAGATAATTTATTATTTAAAGTGAAAATCGAATTATAAAAGAGAAGTTAGTTTGAATATATAGATGATTAGAAATATTTTAATACTTGACTTACAAATTATTTAAGAGTTTGATTTTTGAATAATTTAATTTATAAGGTATAATTTAATAGTTTTGTCATATAATTTTATCATATTAAAAAAGTAAATTATATCAATATAAGAATTTATATTCTTAATACATGAATTTTTCACAGATTTAGAATACAAAAACTCCATTTTAAAATAATAATAAAATCAGATAATACAAGCTCATAATTAGCCTCAATTTCTTAGGAAGGTGTTGTTAAGTAAAAAAAACTGAATTTGTTTGAATTCAGGTTTGAGCTTCTGATAGTCATGACAACAAGAATATTATCTCGGATGATCCGAAATAATTTTTGAATAGTTAGAATTTTGTTTTAAAAATTGGTGATTAATTGTTATTAATCACGTATTAATTCCTGTTTTTTAACTCGCCGAACGGATTAAATCATCGATTATTACCCGATCAATTTAATTAATTTTCGATTAATACTTGTTGTTCAGTAATTTCACCGATTAAGTTCAATTTCCACTTTTTACCTCATAGAGTTAAAATGATAAGAGATTATCCTCCATTTCTTTCTGTACTCTTGCTTGCAGGAGAATTATTTTGTAGCAAATGATGACTGATTTTCAATTAAAGTCCAGGATCTCTGGCTTTGGCCTGTGGCCTTTGGGCGCATTCACAAGCATCAACATATGATTCCATGGTAATAATATTACAAAAACATAAATCTTCTCATAACATAGATTTTATCCCAATGCCTGGACTCCTAGCCTGGTCAAACAAAACAAGAAAATCCGCCTGCAATTTCTATATAAACTTGGCCAGAGCCTAGAGGAGCCTGGCAGGTATCACCAACAAAAAAATGAGCATCCCACAGGTTACTTTGAGTTCCGGGAATGCGAAAACCATGCCTGTTTTGGGACTGGGGACAGCAGCGGATCCGTTTCCAGGACCAGAGACTGTCGTAAAAGCAGTGCTTGAAGCGATTGAGCTCGGTTACAGGATGTTCGATACTGCTTCTTTTTACCAAACTGAGGCGGCCCTTGGTGAAGCCATATTGCAAGCTCTTAGTCTTGGTCTGATCAAGTCTCGCGAGGATGTCTTTATCACTTCTAAGATCTGGTGCTGTGATAATCATGGCGATCGCGTCCTCCCTGCCCTGCGAACGACTCTGCAGTAATATATCTTACTAGACTTTATAGTATTTAGTACTCCCTCTGTCCACAGACATTTTGTGACTCCTATAAAATATATAGTTCCATTAAATTTTTTTAAAATTTTTTTTCTTGAATAAAAAGTTGACTTTTAAGCTTTTATTAAAAAAACCATTATGTAACTATACTTTATAGGTTGCAAACAGTGAACGTAAATAATCTACTGGGACGGACGGAGTATCTGATATAACTTTGCTGATGAATATGGTGGAATGCATTATCTGCAGGAAAATGAAGATGGACTATCTTGATCAATATCTTATACATTTCCCAGCGAGCCTAAAGCCTGGAGCAACATTTCCGTATAAGCCTGAAGAAGTTTTTTCGATAGACATTAAATCTGTTTGGACGGCCATGGAAGAGTGCCAAACACTAGGCCTTACAAAATCTATAGGTGTCAGTAATTTCACGCGCAAGAAGCTTGCTGATATTCTGGCTTTCGCTAAGATTCCTCCAGCAGTCAATCAAGTAATGATCAAATTCACAAACTAAACAATTTAAGTAGTGACTCTTGTTGTTGAATAATATAAAATTTTGTTTAGTTATTTAATATGGTATCAGAACTCGAGAGGGGTCTTGGGTTCGAGTCCTCCCCTCGTGTCTAGTTCTGATATATTTATGTTTAAAGGTGGAAATGAACCCGGCCTGGCAACAGAGAAAGCTGATGGAGTTCTGTAATGCAAATGGAATCACGATAGCTGCTTATTCTCCGCTTGGAGGACCAGGTGCCTGTTGGGGAAGCAAAGGAGTGCTGGAATCTGAGGTTCTTAAGGAAATTTCAACGTCGAAAGGAAAATCTGTGGCGCAGGTGGCTTTGAGGTGGGTTTATGAGCAAGGAGTTGTGATTGTGATGAAGAGCTTCAACAAAGAGAGACTAAAGCAGAATCTGGAAATTTTTGACTGGGAGTTGACAGATGAAGATTCGAAGAGGATTGCTGAAATTCCGCAGAGCAGGGCTAGCCTGGCAGAGATGTTCATCTCAGAAACTGGCCTTTTCAAGTCACTTGAGCAGCTCTGGGATGGAGAACAATAAATCAAATTTGATGATTGTGATCTGTGTCAATTGCTTTACTTTTGTCTATTTGCACTATACGTTATTCTCAACCGTTAATCTTAGAATCCTGATTTCGGTTAGATGATACACCTTCTTGAACGAAGAAAACTCTGTCCATCCGGATTTATAACCTTCGATTTGGTTTAATACAACCGTTTTTATGATAAAAAAAATACATTTTCTTTTTTCTGTCATAGTCAAATTTGAAATTTTTTTATAAAATTCTATTTATATTATTTTATTGCAGACAATTGATTTCGAGACTTAAGTTTGTAAGGTTGGGGTCTGTCGGGATTGATAAACGAGGTCAGAACCCGAACATTTTTTGATCGGAGAATTTAGTAGATCGGAATACTCAACGGGAACATGATACATAATACGAGTAAACTTACTTTATAATAATTATTGATAAATTTATTTTTTTTAGCAATAAATGAATAAATGTTATTTTAATTCTAATTATTTAATTTTTTGACATCAGAATAAAACAGTTATTAAATTTAAATAATAAATAATACAAATATAATATAAATATTTGTATTTTATATAAATATATAATATTTTTATATTTTAAATATATATATCCAATCTTGAGTAATTACAAATCAATTTTAGGTAATTCAAATTTAATTAAAAAAATATCCTATTTTCTCCGATTGATTTTGGATTAATCAGAATTCACCACAAACTTGAAAAAATTGAGATCTAAATTGTATTTTATTGATCAAATTCGTCTCGGATTTTCGGATTGGAATCAATAATGCAACCCCTGCTTTAATCTCTGACTTGTGACGTGTGGGCGCACATACCTATCTGTGGTAGTAAAATGACAAAAATATTCTTCTTCTTTGTAACATAGATTTAACATAGATTTTGAGGTGTTCATCCGGTTTCTGAATTTATAAATTAGAAACATTTATTTATACTGTTTATGTAAAAAATTAATAACCACTTTTTTTTTTTTTTGAAAATTTAATAACCACTTATAAGAAGCTAGCTTTTATTTCCGACTTCGATTTATCTGCCAAACAATTTAATCATCACTTAACTTGCTTCTCACCTCCATTTTATTTTTATACTTTAACCAAGAAGCACTTATTTTAAATTCGCCTCGTTCATCTCCATGTCTGAACTCATAGCCTGGCCATATTAAACAAGAGAATTCACCTTCAATTTCTGTACCAACTGAAAAATGAGCACTCCACAAGTTACTCTGAGTTCCGGGAATGCGAAAACCATGCCTGTTCTGGGACTGGGAACAGCAGATGATCCAGTACCAAGACCAGAGACGGTCATAAAAGCAGTGCTTGAAGCGATTGAGCTCGGTTACAGGATGTTCGATACGGCTTCTGTTTACCAAACAGAGGAGGCTCTTGGTGAAGCCATAGCTCAGGCTCTTGGTCTTGGTTTGATCAAGGCTCGGGACGAAGTCTTCATCACTTCTAAGATCGGATGCTCCGATAATCATGGTGATCGTGTCCTCCCTGCCCTGAAAAAGACTCTGCAGTAATATATCGGAATACACTCTTGGGGCGTTTGGATGACAGATGAGAATGAGAATCGGGAATGAGAATAAAGGGTACCACAAGTGGAAATTGGGTTCTCATGGCATACCACAAAATGGTTCTGATTCCCGTTACCAGACTCATTAACCATGAACCAAACGCCCCTTTTATTATAATAACTACGATCTCGTTTAACTTTGCTTAAGAATATGTTGGAATAACTGTGCTTGTTTATTGTGGTGTGCTGTGTAGGAAATTGAAGATGGAGTATCTTGATCAATATCTTATTCATTTTCCCGTGAGCCTAAAGCCTGGAGCACCTTTTCCGTTTAGCCCTGAAGCGTTGTTTCGATGGACATTAAATCTGTTTGGACAGCCTTGGAAGAGTGCCAGACACTTGGCCTTACAAAATCAATTGGTGTCAGTAATTTCACTTGCAAGAAGCTTGCTGATTTACTGGCTTTTGCTAAGATTGATGGGAAAAAGTGACCACAACGGCAACTGCTAAGTGCGGAATTAATCTTCGTTGGACAATACTTATCCCTACTTGTATGAACCTTCGATGAAACAAACAAGTAAAGCAACAATAAACAATAAACAAGACACCAAGAATTATACGTGGAAAACCCCCTCAATGAAAGGAGTAAAAACCACGGGACCGTAGTCCACCCAAACAATTCACTATGACAAATTATATGGGTAATACACCAAGTTCTTCTCTAGATAGAACTAGAGGAATACAATCACCTTCACACTCTTGGAATAACTCGTCAAGAAGTATGGAACCAAATAAGACAATAAGAGAACAAAGACCCGCGGCTAGGTTCAGCCTCCCCACGGCTCTTTAGCTACTGCCCAGCCCCTCAAATACACCTCCGAATCCGATCTCCACCGTTCAGAATTTAGATATCGGTGTTAGGAAGATACTGTCCGAAATTCAAGACGATCCGACCGTTGGAACTCCGGGAAACGCAAAAACAAGGCAGCCAGCGCAACCAGAAAATTACCTACGAATTTTCACCCAATTTCTCTCCTTTGCCTATTTTCTCTCTTGCTTATTTTCACAAATATCCTCCTATATTTATATATATAGGGTTCCCTTTATTTTTATCTCCTTGTGGGCCAAAACAAGGGTAATCCTATTGGGCTTTTAATCTCATAGATAGAAACTAAAACCCAACAAATCTCCCCCTTTCTAACTATGAGAAAGAGTTTGCCATTCCGGCGATCGAACAACATACCTTTAGCTTCCCTTTAGCTAAAGACTTTGTCAACATATCAGAACCATTATCATCGGTGTGTACCTTTTCCACTTCAAACAACCCTTCTTCAAGAGCGTCTCTAATCCAATGATACCTCATATCGATATGTTTGGTCCGTGCATGAAATGTTGGATGCTTAGCTATATCAATAGCTGCTTGATTATCACAAAGAACCACATAGCGTTGTTGCGGGAAGCCAAGCTCCTGCATCAATCGCTTTAACCACAACAACTCTTTACAAGCTTCAGTTGTTGCTACATACTCTGCCTCCCCCGTAGAAAGTGAAACACCCTTTTGCAACCTAGATTGCCATGAGACTGCTCCCCCTGCAAAAGTCATCAAATATCCAGAAGTGGATTTCAATGTATCCTTATCACCTGCCAAGTCAGAATCTGTATATCCAATAAGCACTGGTTTATCATTCCCAAATGTAAGACCCAATTTGGAAGTACCTCGAAGATATCGCATAATCCACTTAACTGCTTCCCAATGCTTCTTACCCGGATTTGTTAGATAACGACTGACAACCCCAACTGCAAAGGCTATATCAGGTCTCGTAGATACCATAGCATACATCAAACTTCCTACTGCTGAGGCATATGGAACTCCATCCATCTCTGCAATTTCTTCCTTCGTAGAAGGAGAATCCTTTTCAGTTAACTTAAAGTTGGTAGTAAGAGGAGAACTAACAACTTTAGCTTTATCCATGTTGAACCTGCAAAGCACCTTCTCAATATATTGCTCTTGTGATATATGCAACTTCTTGGCCACTCTATCTCGATGAATACGAATGCCAAGAATCTGTTTCGCTGGCCCCAAGTCCTTCATGGCAAAGGACTTACTCAACTGTTGCTTCAGTTGGGAAATTCTTTCAGTATTTTTGCCAACAATAAGCATGTCATCCACATAAAGCAATAATATGATAAAATCATCATCTGAAAATCTCTGAACAAAAACACAATGGTCAGAAATAGTCTTACGGTAGCCTTGCTTCTTCATAAATGACTCGAACTTTTTATACCATCGCCTTGGTGCTTGCTTCAAACCATATAGACTTTTTAGAAGTCTACAAACATACCCCTCTTTACCTTTAACCTCAAAACCTTCAGGCTGCTCCATATAGATTTCTTTGTCCAAGTCACCATGTAGAAAAGCTGTCTTGACATCCATTTGTTCAACCTCCAAATCAAGACTAGCTGCTAAACCAAGCACCGTACGAATTGATGTCATCTTAACAACGGGAGAAAAAATCTCATCAAAATCAATACCTTTTTTCTGACTGAATCCTTTGACGACCAACCTAGCTTTGTACCGTGGTTGTGAAGTATGCTCATCTTGCTTCACTCTATAAACCCACCTGTTTTTCAAAGCTCGTTTCCCCTTAGGTAGCTTCACCAACTCAAAAGTATTATTCTCATACAAGGATTTCATCTCATCTTGCATGGCATAAACCCACTCCTTCTTGTGCTCATCTTCCATAGCTTCTGCATAAGATTCAGGTTCACCACTATCAGTCAATAGAACATACTCATCAGCAGAATATCTGTTGGAAGGATGACGATCTCTGTTAGACCGCCTGAGTGGAACGAATGGTGGAACATTTTGTACCGGTGACTCCTCATGGGCATCATCATCCATGTCACTATTTTCGGGAATATCAGTATTAGTGTCATGTTGGTCATTATCATGAGCATCGTCTCCAACCTGCGAGTCCACATGTCTTGGAGGAACTGGATCCAAATCAACCAGATCATTGTTATGTTGAGGAAATGACTCTGCCTTCCCAACATCTTTCAAACTCTGATCTTCAATAAAGATAACATCTCGGCTTCTCACAATCTTCTTTGAAACTGGATCATAGAGCCTATAGCCGAACTCATCTTGGCTATAACCAAGAAATATGCACTCTTTAGTCTTCACATCTAGTTTAGACCTTTCATCTTTGGGAATATGCACAAAAGCCTTGCATCCAAAGACACGCAAATGATCATAAGAAACATCTTTACCACTCCAAACTCTATCTGGAATATCAAACTGTAAAGGAACACAAGGTGAGAGATTTAACACATTTATCGCAGTATTCAGTGCCTCACCCCAGAAAGACATCGGCAACTCAGCATGTGAAAGTAAACATCTGACCCGCTCCACTAGTGTTCTGTTCATCCTCTCTGCCAAACCATTAAGCTGAGGTGTCTTTGGTGGAGTCTTTTGGTGCCGAATACCCTGCTGTCTGCAATACACATCAAAGGGACCTGTATACTCCCCTCCATTATCTGTCCGGATACACTTCAGTTTCTTCCCAGTCTGTCTCTCAACTAAAGCCTGAAAATGCTTAAACACGTCTAATACTTGATCTTTAGTCTTCAAGGTATAAACCCACAACTTCCTTGAATGATCATCGATGAATGTAACAAAATATAATGAACCACCATTGGTTCGGGTTTTCATGGGACCACAAACATCGGAATGCACCAAGTCAAGTATATGCTCTCTACGAGAGGGAGGACGACTCTTAAAAGAAACTCTGTTTTGCTTGCCAGCAACACAGTGAGAACACCTTTTCAAATGTATATCAGTCAGACCAGATAGTACCTTTTTCTTCGACAGCATATTCATTCCTTTTTCAGTCATGTGAGCAAGTCTCTTATGGCATAAATCAATCATATCAACATTCTCCACAGCGTTAACAATGCCAGTAGAGACTTTAGGTTGTGTCATATATAATTTCGGACACCTCTTTCCTCTTGCAACAATTAAAGAACCCCGAGTGAGCTTCCATTGACCATTACCAAAGCTGCTAACATACCCTTCATCATCAAGAAGGCCTGTTGAAATTAAATTCATTCGCATATCTGGAACGTGCTTCACATCATGAAGAAATAACTCCATGCCTGTGTCAAACTTCAGACATACCTCACCGATGCCAACAACTTTTGATATGCCACTGTTACCCATTTTAACATCTCCAAAATCACCAGAAGTATAAGATGTAAAGAAGTCCCTTCGTGACGTAACATGACACGAAGCACCACTATCAATAGCCCAACTCAAATCATCTTGTGCAAGGTTAACAATGTCTCCATCACAACAGATCAGGTGCTCATCAGTAGTAGCAATCACCACAGAATTATCATTACTACTGTCAGTTTTCGTCTGATCGTTGTCTGAGCTCTTTTTATTTTCTCGCTTCAACTTTCTGCAGAACTTTTTCGTATGTCCCTTCTTACCACAATGATAGCACTCAACATTAGAATACTTACCTCTAGAACTACTCCGTTGATTACCTCTATTGGCTGGACCTCTGCTTTGAGCTCTCCCCTTCCTTTCGGTGACTAGGACTTCTGACTGTGAAGATGAACCCTGTGACTTTCTTCTCATCTCTTCATTCAGAATACTGCTCTTAGCTAGTTCCATACTGATAATACCATCCGGAGCTGAGTTCGACAAAGACATCCTGAATGTCTCCCAAGAATCTGGTAAAGTACCCAAAAGACACAATCCCTGTATCTCATCTTCAAACTTGATACCCATTCCAGCAAGCTGATTCATAATTCCTTGGAATGCATTCAAGTGATCAGAAATTGTAGTGCCATCTTGATATCGTAGAGACATCAACTGTTTAATCAGATACAACTTATTATTTCCCGTCTTTCGAGCATAGAGTTGCTCGAGCTTGTTCCACAAAGTACGCGCATGTGTCTCTCCACTAATATGGTTCAAAACATTATCATCCACCCATTGCCGTATATACCCACAAACCTGTCGATGCAAAATAGTCCATTCTTGCTCGGTTTTATTTGCAGGCTTCTCGGTAGTAAACACGGGAAGATAATATTCCTTCACATAAAGAAGATCCTCCATCTTCCCTTTCCAAACATGATAATTAGAACCATTCAAATTAACCATTCTACTCGTATTCGTTTCCATCGTTCAAACAAGTTCAAAAACAATAACCTGGCTCTGATGCCAATCTGATGGGAAAAAGTGACCACAACGGCAACTGCTAAGTGCGGAATTAATCTTCGTTGGACAATACTTATCCCTACTTGTATGAACCTTCGATGAAACAAACAAGTAAAGCAACAATAAACAATAAACAAGACACCAAGAATTATACGTGGAAAACCCCCTCAATGAAAGGAGTAAAAACCACGGGACCGTAGTCCACCCAAACAATTCACTATGACAAATTATATGGGTAATACACCAAGTTCTTCTCTAGATAGAACTAGAGGAATACAATCACCTTCACACTCTTGGAATAACTCGTCAAGAAGTATGGAACCAAATAAGACAATAAGAGAACAAAGACCCGCGGCTAGGTTCAGCCTCCCCACGGCTCTTTAGCTACTGCCCAGCCCCTCAAATACACCTCCGAATCCGATCTCCACCGTTCAGAATTTAGATATCGGTGTTAGGAAGATACTGTCCGAAATTCAAGACGATCCGACCGTTGGAACTCCGGGAAACGCAAAAACAAGGCAGCCAGCGCAACCAGAAAATTACCTACGAATTTTCACCCAATTTCTCTCCTTTGCCTATTTTCTCTCTTGCTTATTTTCACAAATATCCTCCTATATTTATATATATAGGGTTCCCTTTATTTTTATCTCCTTGTGGGCCAAAACAAGGGAAATCCTATTGGGCTTTTAATCTCATAGATAGAAACTAAAACCCAACAAAGATTCCCCCAGCAGTCAATCAAGTAAAGATCAAATTCACAAGCTAAACAATTTAAGTGATCACTTTTAACCTCGAGCTTGTCTTTTTATTCTAGTCTGGTCATGTATATAATTGACAAAATGAAAATTAATGTCACAGATACTACATACTATGATCATGCACTCTTGTTGTTGAATGATACAAAAAGTTTTGTTGGATACTTAACATGATATCAGAGCTTAGAAGGGGTCTTTAGTTCAAGTCCTCGCACCCTCTTGTATAGTTATGTCTGTTCAATAGTATTTCTCTAACACCTTGAGTTTCAGATGGACTCGTTACTTAACAATTATGATACATTTATGTTGAAAGGTGGAAATGAACCCAGCCTGGCAACAAAGGAAGCTGATGGAGTTCTGTAATGCTAATGGAATCACGATAGCTGCTTATTCCCCGCTTGGAGGACCAGGTGCCCGTTGGGGAAGCAAAGGAGTGTTGGAATCTGAGGTTCTTAAGGAAATTTCAGTGTCGAAAGGAAAATCTGTGGCTCAGGTGGCGTTGAGATGGGTTTATGAGCAAGGGGTTGTCATCGTGATGAAGAGCTTCAACAAAGAGAGACTAAAGCAGAATCTCGAAATTTTGGACTGGAAGTTGACAGATGAAGAGTTGAAGAAGATTGCTGATATCCCGCAGAGCAGGGCAAGCCTCGCAAAGATGTTCATCTCAGAAACTGGCCTTTTCAAGTCACTGGAGCAGCTCTGGGATGGAGAATAATAAAAATACTGTTGAAAGGATGGATTAAAATGTATCTTGTTGTTCTGTTCCGTCTTCTGTAATAAACTCTTAGGTTGCGTTCACTTGGATAAACTGAAATGGAGAGATGATGGAATGAAATTTGTACTCTAAAGTGTGAGTGATGTGAGAAAATATCTATATTATATTTCTCATTCTTTCAATCATTCCATTCTAACTAATTTAAATAGCTAGAAATCTAACTCACGTGTTTTAAAACAAATGTTCATTCCACTTGTCCAACATGTTTCCCAGCAATCTTCATCAGAAGAAATTTAAATTCACTCATATTTTCTTTCATTATAGCAAAATTTAAAATTTTTGTTCATAAAAGTTTATTTATGAAATTAACAATTTACATTATTTTGTAGTGGATGATTGATATTCAGACTTAAGCCTGAAATCTCTGACTTGTGGCCTGTGGGCACACCAAGTATCTGTGGTAGTAAAGTTGCAAAGATATTTTTCTTCTCATAACATAGATTTTTTTCTCTCAAAGTCTGAACTCATAGCCTGCTCATATTAAACAAGAGAATTCACCTGCAATTTCTATACCATCTGAAAAATGAGCACTCCACAAGTTACTCTGAGTTCTGGGAATGCGAAAACCATGCCTGTTTTGGGACTGGGAACAGCAGCTGATCCACTTCCAGGACCAGATACCGTCGTAAGAGCAGTGCTTGAAGCGATTGAGCTCGGTTACAGGATGTTTGATACTGCTTCTGTTTACCAAACAGAGGAGGCTCTTGGTGAAGCCATATCTCAGGCTCTTGGTCTCGGTTTGATCAAGTCCAGGGACGAAGTCTTCATCACTTCTAAGATCTGGTGCTCTGATAATTATGGCGATCGTGTCCTCCCTGCCCTTCGAAGGACTCTGCAGTAATATATTAGACTACACTTTATAGTAACTAAGATGAAAGATTATATCTGACTATGCTGATGAATATGTTGGAATATTTTACTGTGCAGGAAACTGAAGATGGAGTATCTTGATCAATACCTTATACATTTTCCGGTGAGCCTGAAGCCTGGAGCACCTTTTCCATTTAGCCCTGAAGACGTTGTTTCGATGGACATTAAGTCTGTTTGGACAGCCTTGGAAGAGTGCCAAACACTTGGCCTTACAAAATCAATTGGTGTCAGTAATTTCACTTGCAAGAAGCTTGCTGATTTACTGGCTTTTGCTAAGATTCCTCCAGCAGTCAATCAAGTAAGTCTCAAATTGACAAACTAAACAATTTAAGTGATCAGTTTCATCCTCGAGCTTGTGTCTTTATCCTAGGTGGAGATGAACCCGGCATGGCAACAAGGGAAGCTGATGGAGTTCTGTAAGGCAAATGGAATCACGATAGCTGCTTATTCTCCGCTTGGAGGACCAGGTGCCTTTTGGGGAAGCAAGGGGGTGTTGGAATCTGAGGTTCTTCAGGAAATTGCAAAGTCGAAAGGAAAATCTGTAGCTCAGGTGGCTCTGAGATGGGTTTATGAGCAAGGGGTTGTCATTGTGATGAAGAGCTTCAACAAAGAGAGACTAAAGCAGAATCTCGAAATTTTTGACTGGGAGTTGACAGATGAAGAGTCCAAGAAGATTGCTGATATCCCACAGAGCAGGACAGGCCTTGCTCAGATGTTCATCTCTGAAGCAGGCCCTTTCAAGTCACTCGAGCAGCTCTGGGACGGAGAACTTTGAAAAAAATTATTCTATATACATAAGTATTCCCCAATGATTTTTTCTCAGAGGGTGACTTGTAGTACAGTGACCAATGGCTTTTATCTAATTTTTGTTGTGCACGTCAAATTCAAATAATTTTGTAGTGTGGTAAGAATACAGGTGTGTGGGTATTGAAATTCATGATATTGACCATTTTACAAAATAAATGAATGGAGTATTCTAGAGGTTTATCTTATGTAAGTGTAAATTATAACCATACAAACCAGAGGTGCTTGGCAGGTAAAAAAATGGCATCACTTAGTATTCCACAGGTTACTTTGAGTTCTGGGAACGCGAGGCCTATGCCAGTTCTGGGACTGGGGACAGCAGCTGATCCATTTCCAGGACCAGAAACTGTTATAAAAGCGGTGCTTGAAGCGATTGAGCTCGGTTACAGGATGTTTGATACTGCTGCTCTTTACCAAACAGAGGAGGCTCTTGGTGAAGCCATATCTCAAGCTTTGAGTCTTGGCCTTATCAAGTCTCGCGAGGAAGTCTTCATCACCTCTAAGCTCTGGTGTACTGATAATCATGGAGATCGCGTCCTCCCTGCTCTTCAAGCAACTTTGAAGTAGTGCAGATGCACCACTTGTTCATTTGTATTTACTTGAACCAAGGCCTTATGTGTTTATTCTTGTGCAGGAAGCTGAAGTTCACGTATGTTGATCAGTATCTTATACATTGGCCAGTGAGCATGAAGCCCAGGGTACCTTTTCCAGTAAACGTTGAAGATATTGTCCCGATGGATATCAAATCTGTTTGGACAGCCATGGAAGAGTGCCAGACACTTGGCCTTACGAAATCAATTGGTGTCAGTAATTTCTCTTGCAAATTGCTTGATAATATTCTTGCTTTTGCCAAGATTCTTCCAGCTATTAATCAAGTAAGTCCGGATTTTATTCAGAGGTATTATTTTACACTTTGCTCTTACTGATCAATTTATGATCAAAGGTGGAGATGCACCCAGCATGGCAACAAGGAAAGCTAAGAGAGTTCTGTAATGCAAATGGAATCATGGTGGCAGCCTATTCTCCACTTGGAGGATCAGGTACCTTTTGGGGAAGCAACGGAGTGTTGGAATCTGAGGTTCTGAAGAAAATTGCAGAGTCGAAAGGAAAATCTGTAGCTCAGGTGGCTTTGAGATGGATTTATGAGCAAGGAGTTGTGATTGTGATGAAGAGCTTCAACAAACTGAGAATGAAGCAGAATCTTGATATTTTCGACTGGGAGTTAAGCGATGAAGACTTCAAGAATATAGCTGAAATCCCACAGAGTAGGACAAGCCGCGGAGAGATATTTATCTCTGAAACTGGCCTTATTAAGTCAGTCGAGGAGTTCTGGGATGGAGAACTTTAATATGATGGTTGCAAGGATGGGGAGTATATCTGTTAAGGATGGTTTTTTGCAGAACATGTAAACTAATTTTAATAACTGCAAAAAATAATAAAAAGAAAGAATGTTTTTAGCTTTGAGCATCTCCAACAGGATTGCCACGAGGTTGTCAAAGTTGACGTGGCAAGTCACTCTTGGTTCCCCGCCTATTGGAATCAGTAGTTTGCCTTAAAATTGTCAACTTTTGACGACTTCCCCAAATATATAAATGGTTAAAACATTTATATAAGTGCACAAATATATATATTTATCAATACATTTTTTTAGTTCAAGTATAATACATCTTACGCTCCACTCAGTCATACGAGTGAGATACACTGGGTATGTTTGATTTGTTTTGGTTTACGTCACAAAGATAAGATGCACCAATAGTATAGTTGTTGCAAGCATATGGCTCAGAAGCATCGACAACGCATTGTCTGGGATAGATGTGTTCTCTGTCAATCAGTTGGATTAGCTTATTGTCATTATACCATTCTCCCACAGCTTCTGAAATTGTCTGTTCATCGCAATTTGGATAACTATATTAGTTCTCACATATATATTGACATTTTAAGCGCGTTTGTCAGATAGATTTCTGATAAATTACCATGTTATCAAGCATAGAATCGGGATCCCCCAGCCATTTACTTTGAAACTCAGACTGGGAATGAGTATGGCACGCGTTGATGAACAAGCCTCTCGTGGAAAGATTACCCAAGTCAGTCACTTCTTGCAAAAACTTCGTCCTAAAATCTGGGGTAGGAAAGTAGAAGCTTATTTTCCAAGATAATAACATGAGCATAGAACTAAGGGATGTGATGCTGAGGAATTTGAAGTTAATTACTTATCCAGGCATCCAGTACAGCGGTAGGGCAGCCAGTTAGATTATACAAGCAAGAACGATTTGAATTTTCTGGCAACCGGATTGTTGATGCAACCTGAAAACAAGAAAAAGAAATTGTTAGAATCATAGAAATGATGACATACATAATCACTGCATCAGAAAAAGAAAGAATGAATGAATTAGTACTAACTTGAAAAGTATCATATGCCGAATTCAAGAGGAACATAGGAGTCTGGATATCTGGAACAACATTCCGGGGGTAGAGGCACTGGAGATTGGTTAGATATCACTCCAACATTCGACATATTTATAAATTAAAGTAAGAAAAACATGACAGTTTATAAAAAAAAGTACCGAGGCAGCATCCATCTTTGATGTGCATGATAATGGTAGATATGTAACTGATCCCTGCATTAGAAGATTGAGAAAACACTTTTAGATTTAGCTGGTGAACTAAGACTTGGACTCAAAACTGAATCAAGTCATACATGAACACAAAGGGCTTAGAGAACAATTACATGAAGGTTTACGAAGCCAGAAGGATTGTTTCTGTTGATAAGCCACCAAGTTTACGTTACTTAGCTTCATAAACGCCTAGGGAGAAGATTTAACTTGAGCACATAAGATCTTTAGGACTTACAGATGAATGAAAAAGGAAGCATCAGCTAGGCATTTAGCTTCAGTAGAACGAGGCAGTATATTCTTGAACCTATCACAATGATACATTGCTGCCAATCCTCCTGCAGAATTGCCCGTAAGAAATACCTGTATATTACAAGTATCAGTTGTGAACAGATTCATACAAGTTCCTGATTAGACTCGCTTAGCCCCACCAGAACATGTTCTTTTACTTCCGCCTTCACATGAACCATAATTCCCACATTGATTGATTAAACTAAACACAAGGGATAATGGACTAAGCGTTCCTAAAGATTTTCTGACTGATTGAGATAAACAGAAAACGATTATTCAAGATTCAGAAGATCATACATTGCTAGCATTTTCCATTCCAAGTTCTAAAAGCTCGTCCATGATAGCGTAGAAAACTCTACCACCTCTGTAGTACGGTCCATCAACCTGTTATTGAAAATTGAGCAATAAATCCTCCTCACTTGGATAAATAAACATCAACTTGTTAGTACCAGGTTGTTGAACCAACGGTTGCCAATAGCCTACTACTAGATTGCTGCTAATGATCATGAACACGCCACACTAACCGAAGATTCTTGTTTGTCACCGGTGAAGCAGGAACCATCACAGTATCTTACATAGACCCTATTCCAATTATAGAAGTCTGCAAAAGTATCAGAAAGTCACTTGTAAGCAAATCACCTTTATACCGTGCTTCCAAATATCAGAACCAGAGTTTTAAATATTATCATAAAATGTAATTGAGTAGGAATTCAATCTCACTTGGATTTAGCTCCTTGTTATCACTCAAGATTCCAGTAAAATAAAGACTCGTCATTTTAATAGATGAACCAAGACCGCTGCTGTCATTCATTCTCATGCTGCATTCTTCAACTGTAGTGCACCAGTATCCTCCCTGTAATACGAATTGATAACCATATTAAGCCAGCCAGTAGGCTACCTCTCAAAGAACTTCAGTCACATTATACAGTATCTAAAGCCATATCCTTGGGAGGGAAAAAAATTATCACTTTAAAGAGGTTATCACATAAGAAGGGTTTATATATTAATACCAATCACCACTAGGTACCGAGACTTTTTATCACTACAGAGAGGTTATCAGTACCAATTACGACAAAATCTGACAAACCTGCAAGTGTAACAGCCACTTGTTAACTCCTTTGTCCTTCCCCCGGTCAAGCTGGTAGGCAGGTGGACTCCCATCCAAACACACTGCACACAGAAACAGTTAAAGACATTCGAAATTTCAAGTTACATGGTAATAAGATATTAATGTGCACCTGCTCCTTTTGCAACAGCACTCTGAATCTTGATCAAATCAGGTGGATTTGCCACAGCTTGAAGCCCATGTAGAACTGCATTAACAAGTACCAGTACTACTAGGATTGATCCCATCTTCATGATCAGATATCATATGATTCTCTAACAGTGACAGTAGTTAAAAAGAATTGAACACTTAATCTTATAAGATACTTATAAATGAGAATACATTACAATACATAATAACCACACAAATTACAAATTTTAATCAACTATACTTATCTTATAGGCCTGTGCATTATGTTCTTTTGTATTTTTGTATGTCAGACTCACATGTTCAATAGCTCACCCGGGACCCAAGTCCTTACCATATATAAGTAGTGGCATGAGTAGGATTCTGAAATAGTCGGAGCTAAAACAGTAGATCGCTAAATTATAACCATACAAACCAGAGGTGCTTGGCAGGTAAAAAAATGGCATCACTTAGTATTCCACAGGTTACTTTGAGTTCTGGGAACGCGAGGCCTATGCCAGTTCTGGGACTGGGGACAGCAGCTGATCCGTTTCCAGGACCCGAGACTGTTATAAAAGCAGTGCTTGAAGCGATTGAGCTCGGTTACAGGATGTTTGATACTGCTGCTCTTTACCAAACAGAGGAAGCTCTTGGTGAAGCCATATCTCAAGCTCTGAGTCTTGGCCTAATCAAGTCTCGGGATGAAGTCTTCATCACCTCTAAGCTCTGGTGTACTGATAATCATGGAGATCGCGTCCTCCCTGCTCTTCAAGCAACTCTGAAGTAGTGCAGATGCACCACTTGTTCATTTGTATTTACTTGAACCAAGGCCTTATGTGTTTATTCTTGTGCAGGAAGCTGAAGTTCGCGTATGTTGATCAGTATCTGATACATTGGCCAGTGAGCATGAAGCCCGGGGTACCTTTTCCAGTAAACGTTGAAGATATTGTCCCGATGGATATCAAATCTGTTTGGACAGCCATGGAAGAGTGCCAGACACTTGGCCTTACGAAATCAATTGGTGTCAGTAATTTCTCTTGCAAATTGCTTGATAATATTCTTGCTTTTGCCAAGATTCCTCCAGCTATTAATCAAGTAAGTCCGGATTTTATTCAGAGGTATTATTTTACACTTTGCTCTTACTGATCAATTTATGATCAAAGGTGGAGATGCACCCAGCATGGCAACAAGGAAAGCTAAGAGAGTTCTGTAATGCAAATGGAATCATGGTAGCTGCTTATTCTCCGCTTGGAGGATCAGGTACCTTCTGGGGAAGCAACGGAGTGTTGGAATCTGAGGTTCTGAAGAAAATTGCAGAGTCGAAAGGAAAATCTGTAGCTCAGGTGGCTTTGAGATGGATTTATGAGCAAGGAGTTGTCATTGTGATGAAGAGCTTCAACAAACAGAGAATGAAGCAGAATCTTGATATTTTCGACTGGGAGTTGAGCGATGAAGACTTCAAGAACATAGCTGAAATCCCACAGAGTAGGACAAGCCGCGGAGAGATATTTATCTCTGAAACTGGCCTTATTAAGTCAGTCGAGGAGTTCTGGGATGGAGAACTTTGAAATGATGGTTGCAAGGATGGGGAGTATATCTATTAAGGATGGTTTTTTGCAGAACATGTAAACTCATTTTAATAACTGCAAAAAATAATAAAAAAGAAAGAATGTTTTTAGCTTTGAGCATCTCCAACAGGATTGCCACGAGGTTGTCAAAGTTGACGTGGCAAGTCACTCTTGGTTCCCCGCCTATTGGAATCGGTGGTTTGCCATAAAATTGTCAACCTTTGACGACTTCCCCAAATGGTTGAAATATTTATACAGAGTGCACAAAGTATATATATTATCAATATATATTTTTAGTTCAAGTATAATACATCTTACGCTCCACTCTGTCATACGAGTGAGATACACTGGGTATGTTTGATTTGTTTTGGTTTACGTCACAGAGATAAGATGCACCAATTGTATAGTTGTTGCAAGCATATGGCTCAGAAGCATCGACAACGCATTGTCTGGGATAGATGTGTTCTCTGTCAATCAGTTGGATTAGCTTATTGTCATTATACCATTCTCCCACAGCTTCTGAAATTGTCTGTTCATCGCAATTTGGATAACTATATTAGTTCTCACATATATATTGACATTTTAAGCGCGTTTGTCAGATAGATTTCTGATAAATTACCATGTTATCAAGCATAGAATCGGGATCCCCCAGCCATTTACTTTGAAACTCAGACTGGGAATGAGTATGGCACGCGTTGATGAACAAGCCTCTCGTGGAAAGATTACCCAAGTCAGTCACTTCTTGCAAAAACTTCGTCCTAAAATCTGGGGTAGGAAAGTAGATAACATGAGCATAGAACTAAGGGATGTGATGCTAAGGAATTTGAAGCTAATTACTTATCCAGGCATCCAGTACAGCGGTAGGGCAGCCTGTTAGATTATACAAGCAAGAACGATCTGAATTTTCTGGCAACCGGATTGCTGATGCAACCTAAAACAAGTTAAAGAAATTGTTTGAATCATAGAAATCATTAATTACATAATCACTGTATCAGAAAAGAAAGAAAGAATGAATTAGTACTAACTTGAAAAGTATCATATGCCGAATTCAAGAGAAACATAGGAGTCTGGATATCTGGAACAACATTCCGGGGGTAGAGGCACTGGATATTGGTTAATAAGCAATTGTATATCACTCCAACATTCGACATATTTATAAATTAAAGAAAAATATGACAGTTTATAAAAAAAAGTACCGAGGCAGCATCCATCATTGATGTGCATGATAATGGCAGATATGTAACTGATCCCTGCATTAGAAGATTGAGAAAACACTCTTAGATTTAGCTAGTGAATTAAGACTCAGACTCAAAACTGAATTAAGTCATACATGAACACAAAGGGCTTAGAGAACAATTACATGAAGGTTTACGAAGCCAGAAGGATTATTTCTGTTGATAAGTCACCAAGTTCACGTTACTTAGCCTCATAAACGCTTAGGGGGAAGAGTTAACTTGAGCACATAAGAACTTTGGGACTTACAGATGAATGAAAAAGGAAGCATCAGCTAGGCATTTAACTTCAGTAGAAAGAGGCAGTATATTTTTGAACGTATCGCAATGATAAGTTGCTGCCAATCCTCCTGCAGAATTGCCCGTAAGAAATACCTGTATATTACAGGTATCAGTTGTGAACAGTTTCATACAAGTTCCTGATTAGACTCGCTTAGCCCCACCAGCACATGTTCTTTTACTTCCTCCTTCACATGAACCATAATTCCCACAGTGATATATTAAACTTAACACAGCGGATAATGGACAGCGTTCCTAAAGATTTTCTGACTGATTGAGATAAACAGAAAACGATTATTCAAGATTCAGAAGATCATACATTGCTAGCATTTTCCATTCCAAGTTTTAACAGCTCATCCATGATAGCGTAGAATATTCTACCACCTCTGTAGTATGGTCCATCAACCTGTTATTGACAATTGAGCAATAGATTACTCATTAGGAGAAATAAACATCAATGTGTTAGTATAGCCAGGTTGTTCAACCAACAGTTGCTAATAGCCTACTACTAGGATTGCTGCTAATGATCATGAACACGCCACACTTACCAAAGATTCTTGTTTGTCACCGGTGAAGCAGGAACCATCACAGTATCTTACATAGACCCTATTCCAATTGTAGAAGTCTGCAAAAGTATCAGAAAGTCACTTGTAAGCAAATCACCTTTAAACCTTGCTTCCAGATATCAGCACCAGAGTTTGAAATATCATCATAACACGTAATTGAGTAGGAATTCAATCTCACTTGGATTTAGCTCCTTGTTATCACTTAAGATTCCAGTAAAATAAAGACTCGTCATTTTATTAGATGAACCAAGACCGCTGCTGTCATTCATTCTCATGCTGCATTCTTCAACTGTAGTGCACCAGTATCCTCCCTATAATACAAATTGATAACCATATTAAGCCAGCCAGTAGGCTACCTCTCAAAGAACTTCAGTCACATTATACAGTATCTAAAGCCATATCCTTGGGAGCGGAAAAATTATCACTTTAAAGAGGTTATCACATAAGAAGGGTTTATACATTAATACTAATCACCACTAGGGACCAAGACTTTTTATCACTATAGAGAGGTTATCAGTACAAATTACGACAAAATCAGACAAACCTGCAAGTGTAACAGCCACTTGTTAACTCCTTCGTCCTTCCCCCGATCAAGCTGGTAGGCAGGTGGACTCCCATCCAAACACACTGCATACATAAACAGTTACAGACATATGAAATTCAAGTTACATGGTAATAAAAGATGAAAGTGCACCTGCTCCTTTTGCAACAGCACTCTGAATCTTGATCAAATCAGGTGGATTTGCCACAGCTTGAAGCCCATATAGAACTGCATTAACAAGTACCAGTACTACTAAGATTGATCCCATCTTCATGATCAGATATCATATGATTCTCTAACAGTGACAGTAGTTCAAAAGAATTGAACACCTAATCTTATAAGATACTTATAAATGAGAATACATTACAATACATAATAACCACACAAATTCACAATTTTAGTCACTACTATACTTATCTTATAGGCCTGTGCATTATGTTCTTTTGTATTTTTGTAGGTTAGACTCACATGTGCAATATCTCACCTAGGGCCCAAGTCCTTACTATATATAAGTAGTGGCAGAAGTAGGATTCTGAAATAGTCGGAGCTAAAATAGTAGATCGCTGAATTTTGGAAGTTGGGTGCAGCTGGAAATCAAGTATCTGCTAATTTTTAACTAAAAATCATGACATTAAAAAATCTATATTAATTTTTGAGGATCCAGCGGGAATTTAGTCTAAGCTGATCCCGGATTCCGGCTCCCTACGTATAAGGGCATGTCTTTTATCCTTATTATCATGTAGGTTCAACAAAAAATAATGTTACATTTCGATGGAGCGGAATAAAAGATATTCCGTGTACAGAGTAATTCTAATTTCGGATGCCGATTTCGCATACATGAATTTAACCTCCTCATGATAGTCTAGAATCAAACCTACTAGCATTCTGCTGGCAACTACACTGGCAAGAGGAAAAAAATATTTCAGACTATATGATGAACTCTGTTTCTACTGAATGTGTTCCTGTTAATACGCGATCATGACCTCCTTCCTCTTTTCAGCTTTCCGCAGTGCATTAACATGTAGCATGGCTGGGAAACCAACAGATTGCATCGTTTCCATGGCTATTCAAAATATTTTTGGAAGTGTCGAACAGCAGCACTTTCTTAAATGTTTAAACGTCTTCTTTACTGGAGATACTGACTCTTGCATTAGTAGAGTTACTTTCTGATGTTCTGACATCCTCGGTTTTATCAGTATGAATTTCTGGTGCTCTAACACTCACGACATAATCATTATTTACATCTGGTGTTCTGAAACTCCCACTATCACTAGTATTCACATCTGTTGTTCTGGAACCCCTAGCGCTACCAGTAGTCGCTTCTGGACTTCTGCAGGGGGTCCCTAGGAGCGGAGTTTTTGCCATATCTTTGATCCTGTGCAGAAGGAAAGTTCCACAGAGAATAGTGATAAAACCGGTAATTGCACCAATGATTTGTGATGAAGTTGCATGATCCCAATCCTAAATGAACAGGCACAACAATTGAAAGATTAGGTTAAAACATTAAGATATTCTAGCATGTTTTGTTCTGAAACGAGTAGTATTGAAGTTGTCAGCAATAAGTAAAATACATCTGACAGACGATTATACACTACTTAACTGGAATCAGATAAAACATATTTCAGCAGATATGGTTATAATAACCCACAACACTGTCATAATTAAACTGCAAGATTACAGAATGAAAAGACGATCAATCACCTTTAACATTATCATGCTCGCTACAATGGTGAGGCATGTAAATCCAACATAATAGACCGGAGAAACTACGTTGATATTGAAAGTGTCAAGTGCCTGCAGATATCAAATTCAAACCAGATTAGTTTCTCCTTAAAATGACACTGTGATAAAAAAAAATTGGCAACACTCCTACAAATAACAAAAGCCACTAGATCCCGATAAGATATCTGCTTTTGACCTGGGAAATTGGAACATGAATAACGCAGATTCAATTGGAAGAATAAAATTATTTTAAAAAATATAATTGAAATTTATCTTAAATATTGTTTCCCGCTATTCAGGAGTGAAGATGGCAATGCTCTTCTAGACAGTACATTCAATTATAACTAGATGAGACTGAAATAATCTTAAACTTATGTTCTAACTCGTAGCAAAAATTAGTGCACAATGCTCTAGCATTAGCTGAGTCAGGGTATCTTATAGTCTACATGTGTTAGTGTCTTTCAGGAACGTGAAATTCCTCACTAAGTTCAACATGTATAACAAAACATTTGGTATTCCGTCAAGAATCACTTGGGAACGAGGCTGCTGCAGGCTTGATTATAGAGTAAAACGCTGGGCAGAACTAAAGGTTCCATTGTTTGATTCTTCAAAGTATGTTTTTCTTAACAAAAATCCCCATCCATGTTCAAATTCAAGTTAAACCGATATATTGAATTAAATAAACTAATATGCATGCCTTAAGATTAGTAAAAACACTGGGAAAGAGATAGGGATTTAGTCCCAGCATAATCATAAATAGAATATTCAGGCTAAATTCGCCCATTTAAACTAAAGAGGGGATTGTATTAAAGAGTGTACAACAAAGAAAAATTGTAAGCAGATGTATTATCTTATGAAGCAAATGAAGACTGCGGATAATTAGATAAATAGATAATATATGTGAAGTAATCAGGTCAATCTCTAATTATATTTGATAGACAAACTTGAAGCGAAAAATATCATATCTACAAAGAGATTCATAAACTTGCCTTGTTCAAATAGTTCAGCTGCACAAGAACACAACCTATCACGAGCAGAAGAAACATCCAAGTTTGGTAGTATTTGAATTGATTTTTCCCTCCAAAGGACAGCTTCAAAGCAATCCCTACTGCTTTTACGCCCATAACCTACACAGAGGGACTGGATAAATTTAAGAGAGGACATGTATGGTATACATATGTTAAGCTACAAAAAGATATATGACAGACCGTCAGGGAGCCTGCTAGTGAGCAGACTGCAATGTAGACAAGTAAACTTTCTTTCCCATAACGGGGTGCCACCTGGAAAATAAGGATGACAACAGCGACTACTACAATGCAGAAGTAGATTATGAAACCTGAATATGAAAGCATTTACTAGTTTTAGTAATAGATAACAGACAGACATTTGCTTATGACAAAATAATGTATACACGGAAATTAACTATTCATATAATGAAACGCAACTGCAACAATTAAGAAACCAGCTGCAGCCATTCTTAACCAAGAAAATTTGGCATAGACTCTAACTTGTCAATTTTTTACCTGGCTGCAATGCTAGATGCCACAATTGCTTGACACTGTTTATAGTTCTCTCCTGTGGAGCATGTACAACAACGCCAACAGAGCCGATTACACATAAAACAATGCCAATCACACCAAACATGTTCAGTCTTTCCTTCAGCACGAAATGGGCTAGAATTTCACTGTGTGTTATGTAAATATAAAACATTAGTACTGGTCGGGTTATTTTAAAATCTCAGTCGACAACAGTAATATCAAGTTACCTGACAATGATACTTAGAGCTCCCAAAGGAGTCACAAGAACTGCTGGTGCATATGCATAGGCTACAAAATTAGCTACTTCCCCGGCAATCACTTCTTAATACAAAATTTGTATTAGTACAGACATAATTAACGTTTGAAGTTTGGGAAAATGAAAAATAAACTATAATCCAAAATTTGAAAGCAGTGCAGTATATATGCAACTACACAACAATTACAAAAAATGTAATTCTTTATATAAAAATTGAGGCATAACATAATAGGGATGATGATACACATGAAGTACCAACTCCCTAAGATACTGCCGGATAATTTGTGAAGAGATGACAAGCAAGTTTGCAATAGGAAATCTTGCCGGTCAGTAAATAGTTACCACATATATCATTCTCAACTCTATTACTGTAAATTTCATTGGAGAAAATACTTTAACTGTAAAAAGAACCATGGAGAATGAACTCTGTCTAAGGAATATGCATAGTTCTTAAAGGTTTTACACCATCAAGGCATTAACTAACAACACGAGCTTCAGCTACATGAAACTTTCAGCACGGAAAGATGCAGAAATACAAAAACAAGTACATACTTGTTATCATTCCCGCCCACCACATTGGCTCTTTCAGATAAGAGTAGCCTCCTGAACCTGATAAACAAATTGCCACAGGATATTACGTCAAGCACAAAAAGAATATCCGCTCCAGAAAGGGTTGTGAGCACCAATGCCAGATCACTCAGGTATTCTTACACGTATAAATTAGCTAACGCTCTCTAGAGAGCATAAAATAAACTCTAAAAGAGATAACAGTGTCAGACTCCATTCATCCTCCAACAAATATTACACTAGTACAATTACTGTGGACGAAGTAGAAATATTAGTTAGGCATAGAGCAACCACTAGTTTAGTAACCTGCTGTGTTCAATTGCATTGCAACAACATATAAACGTATCAAAGCATGGGTGTTTTGTATCCATTGAGCGTGACAAGTATAGATGTGATATAAAGACAGGGAAATCGAACCTGCCCCAACTCCAGAAGCACCGGCTCTCATAAGACCCTTCTTCTTGATAATAAAACTGGTTCCAATGAAGGCACTGGAAGACAAAGCTAACACAAGCCCGCGAACATTATCAGCAGAGAATCCCATCTAAAAGAAAGCACAAGGATGTGTACAAATCGAAATCTTGATGCTCACTCTGTGCCAAATTCAAGATCCTAATCAATCCAAAAAAAAAAACATCAATATACACTTAAATTTATAACCACACACTGATCACTAGATAATATGAACAATTGTACATGCATTTGTAAAACAAGAAATTCACATAAACAAATCAAGACAAAATTAACAGTAATGGGATTATTCATATAACACCTTATAGGCACTTCTGGCAAAAGGGTAGGTGATCAAACTGCTATTGGATCATATTCATATCAACCATCTAAAATCGATAAATCTCAAAAAGACTAATGAGTGTAAAGTACTGAAACTATCTTAAATCTCTCTGTAGACTGATCAGTGATCTGAGATTCTCAGTGAACTATTTTTATCATCATGGTGGAAGTAAATAAAAGAGAAAAATAACAAACCAATACGTGATTTTTTATTTTTGGATATGTTCAAATCATTTGTATCAATTTATTAAAATTGAAACTCACTGTGATCATTGCAGTTCACAGAGAAGAAACAAAATCTTTTTATTTTTTTTTTTTTTTTTTTGAAGAAACAAAATCTTTTTATTATCACGTGTCAAACAAAAAACCTTTTTTTATCATATTTCTTACTCTCGTTTTTATGGGAAAAATCTAGAAAAGCAATTATATAAATTATTTTGCTTTATATTTTTTTGCAAATATACACAATTCAAGACATTTACTTAATATTATTTTTCTCAAATTTCGGAACTTCATTCCTTGAAATTTTGAAAAAAACGCGAGTGAATAAAATTTTTATTCCTATAAAATATAAAGACAATCAAAACACATATTTATAACTATAAATTATATTTCATAAACTTCCTTCACAAAAAATTCTATGAACTAATTTGAATATAAATATCATATCTGTCAAAATAAACACACTCGTACACATATTTTAATACTTCCATAAAGTATAATTTTAAAATTTATTTTTAAAATTTTAAATAAAATTTTAAAAATAAATTATAAAATTATATCCGACATTAAATTAAATCACCGAAAGCCATTTGAGACAGTCCTGTCACAATTATTTCATCTTTCAACTTGATATAAAGAGCATTAAGTGGATCACTCTTCTCTTCATTAAACGCTACCACTTCTATATAACATCCATCTCCTTCTCAAGTCATTTATCCACACACACTCCTTCAAGAAACACTATGTGCACCATAAACTACGACGTAATCTCATCATCTTCACCCAAATTAAGACCCGACCCATTTCATCTCTCCTCGTTTAAGCCCCATCTGCCACCCACCCATGTCAGTTTCCCGACTCGGGTCGGGTCGACCCGACTCAGAGCTTCAAGATCCGAGAACTCAGTCACAGCAAAGCAATCACATATGAGCTTTTATGAGCTTCTGGGCATCCCTGAAACTGGAAGTTTAGTGGATATAAAGCAAGCTTATAAGCAATTAGCAAGAAAGTATCACCCGGATGTGTCTCCACCGGGGCTGGTTCAAGAGTATACGGAGCGGTTTATTCGGGTTCAAGAAGCTTATGAGACTCTTTCGGATCCGGGTCGGAGGGCCATGTATGATGAGCATATGGCTAAAGGCATTCACTTTGCTTTCTCCGCTCGAAAAAATTATCAAAACAGTGAGGTATAAGTTCTTTTTTTGTTTAAGGTCTTTTTTTAATTTTTTTTCTTATATTTTATATATTGGTGATTGTGTTGTTTTATTGTATTGAATTAGAGGTGTGAATCATCGTTTTTGATATGGGAGGATTCGGGTGTTGTTGCGGAGATTTTGTTGTAATTGTATATGTTTCGGTTGATCATGACATGTTTGTGTGTATGTATAAAACTAAAGTTTAGATCATTCTCTTGCCACTACTTGAAGTAGATGCTCAGTGTTTTTAACTGTAAGTATGGACTATTTTATTATATTGTATATGGCCTAGTGCACTGAGGTAATCATATTCCACAAAAAGTTAATCTTGAGTGTTTGCTAAGATTATATTGTGATTCTAATCTGTATGTTTGATTAAATTATGATTAGTATTGTTGTATATTAAACTAGGGTCATTACGGATGCCACTTGTACTAGATGTTCTGGTTTTTATATGGATGATTATGGACTATTTTATTCTTTAGTATATGGAATATGGATCTTTGAATTTTGGGCACCCACTAATTCTGATGCTTTATAGTTTTTTTGTATTGCTCACATGGTTTCTTAGTATTGATGTTTCCTTTGACATTTTAAGTTATTTATTTGGGAATTTTTTATTTTCTTTTTGGATTATGGAATGCGTGAAACTGGTATGTTAGTAATTGATTAGAATTGGAGGGTCATGTTCCAGAGAGAACCATTAGGGAGAGAACCATAGAACCCTTACCTTATAAGGCAGGGTTCTCCAGCAAAACTTAAGTATGAGTTAGGGTTCTGCAGCAGAACTTCACATGCAAAAAATGTCAATATCTATGTATCAGATTTTAAAATTATTTTTGAACACGCACAACGATGAAAAAATATGAAAAAAACATGTATTTAGATTTAGATCCTAAAAATTTATTTAAAATTTAGGGTTCCGCAGCAGAACCTTAGTGGTTCTATGGTTCTATTTTAAGGACTGGTTCTTTCTTGAGCGCGACCCTAGAATTGGATGTTTGACATTTTTTATGTATGAGATCAAATATTATTTTTAACGAAGAGACTAGAGGGCCACCGAGGTTTATAAGGATTCACTTTGTTCATGACATTGTTCCTTTGCAGGATCACCAATCCAGCAATAGTTCTTCTTTTTTATGCCAATTTCACTCATTTAATATTATAGTCGTCTTGTCACGTTTTATGGCATAGGATACATATCCCTTGTTTTTATAAAAGTTAGATTCTGTTGAAAAGATATACTCCCCTTGTTTTATTAAACGGAAGTATATATTTCTGCAGTTTGCTTTAAGATTCTTTATTAGTTGGATCAAGCAATGTTGCACACAATACTTCAGTTCAAATACAATGAATACTATACTGTTAAGAGTAGTAACTTGGGTTTGAATTTCTTTGAAGCTAGCATGCAGTAGGCCAGTGTCAATATTTTGCATTATCGGGCATAGTGTTTTTGTTGAATCACAAAACTTGGACAAATTTTGTTTAGTCCAAATTAGAGCAACTACAATTAGATGTCATCCGTTTTTGTTTTAAAAAACAAGGATCTTTATTTGGAATTCCATTCTCTTTAAAGTGTTTGAGTTGATGTCTGTCATTAAATTTCACAAAAGCAATTCACTCCGATGCCATATGGTAGTAGGAATTTTTAGTACTAAAGTTTTGTAGAAGTTTGTTGCTGACACAATATGGACTCTTTTAGTGGAATGCTGACTTTATCTGTGATGAGTTAACTTATTATGCTCAATTCAGTCTTGCTACAGCATTTTTGGAGATTCTATTAATCCGGAATACATATATTTGTTTAGAAATTATCAGTTTGCTCATATTAGAGTATTTTTGGTTTGAGGTGTCGTTACTGGGGGGATTTTGTTCACATATTTAAATATTCAACTTTTTGCATTCAGAATATGGAAGACAGAAGAGAGTGGAAGAATCGCTGGCAGTCTCAACTATCAGAGCTGAAGAGAAGAAGCATGTACAGAGAAGCCCGGGGAACTATGTCATGGGGAGAACGAGTGCGTCAACAAAATAACGAGTCTGCATCGTAGAACGGAATAAGATCATTAACACATTGTATATATGAACATATGCTACTCTTGTATTTCGGCTATGTTTTTGTTATCGAGATAAAACCTCTTATCCTATAAATTTGGATGTAGAATGTCCAGTTGGATCTTCTTGCTTGTAAATGCTAACAACCAAAAACCTGCTTATATGTATGTACAAAGTTAATCGACCCTCTTGTTTCGTCGATCATAAATATTAGAAAAAGCTATTCTGTACCTTGCTCTTGTTTCTTTCCGTAATGTTATGTCAATGTACATGTTGAAATCGGAGTACAGAAGGGTCATGCTTTTCTTCTCTTCATATCTATTACAGTAAAGAATGGTTATTTATGTTGATGCTCTAACAGTTTGAAGGTGTTGTGCCATCAGATATGCCACGGCCACTGTAAGACAGTGATATCGCTTTCTTTCAGCAGCAGGAGACCAAGGTACGCAACTTCCAACCCTTCTTGAGGCCAAAAACAAAGAAAATGAAGGATGACTTTGATCGGAAGAAATGTGTGGAAGTAAAAAAGTTGAAATGGAATCGGAGCAAGATGTGTGTGCAGCATCTTTCGAGGGCCAGGCTCAGGGCCAGCTATCTTGTCTTCGGTGAAACTATTTGGACAGCAGGTTAACATCTATGTCACTATATGCCTGAGAATGACTGGCACATAGCTCTTTGCCTTACACTTCTTGTGGTCCTCTCTTGTTATGAAACCAACTGTTTTGAAGATTCTTTGCATGATTGCTAGCATGTTGAACATCAATAGCCCTAGAATTTTGAATAATCCGACTTCGGATATTATTAGTTTTGTCGCGTAGAAAAGCTCAAGCTCTAGCAATGGTCTTTGAACCAGCATTGCGCATCTCTGTGTTTAAGATGTATCGGCTCTGACCCGAAAATCGTTGCCCTTCTTTTGTTCTATATGAATGTCTCGTTATAATAATATTAGATAGACAGTTATAAATTGAAGGTTTATTTTTTTGGATATCCGAAAAAGAAAGTAGTTCACATAGAATGGAACAGATGGCGGATATAGGAAGTATTCATTCTTTTTGAGATATCTAAAAAAAGAAAGTAATTCACACAGAGATGGTGGACACGAAGGAGTATACGGAGTTTTTGACGCATTTAGAAAATTCTCGAAAACAAAATAAAAGATTAACAGGCAAACCTGGATACAGGGCCTTGGGCCTGGATTCTGTGACCAAATAAAGAGGTTATCCCCACTTCATGGGTCTACACTCATTTATTAACTCATTTAGTAGCCCAAAACATTTAATGTATTTTTTTGACAATTTGGCTTGCTCCCCTAGTCTTCCTTGTTTTGAGGAAAAATTGTCGAAAACAATCAAAATATCGCTTTTTCTAAATTTTTGCGATTTTACTATCTAATATATTTGTAAAATATTAATTTTTTAGAAAATATATATATATAAATACGGTCTACAACTAGATATAACCGTTCAGTTAATTGGTCTCGCAGGAATTACAACTATGATTGCATGCAATCATATGCAGTTCAGTTAATTGGCCCGCAGGTTACATATAGTATTTTTATAAATATTTTCAATTTGGTATTTTTACAAGATATAGTATTTTTGTAAAAAAAAAAAGAAGTTTTGGACTTGGTTATTTATGAGAAAGCCCCATAATTAGGAACAAAGTTTCATGTAATCCACATATTTACTGTAGTATCGTAGACCACGTATGTTCTGCAACTATAGAATGGTATAAAAACATTGCAAAATGTGTTATTTTGCAAATTATGTTCTATAAATATCATTATTTTGTTAAAAATTTTGACAATCCTAAACATTCTACAAGTTAAATAGTGAAAAACACATAATTCTGCAAAATATGTTAAGTTTGCAGAACATATTTACATATTACAGAACATATGTGTTCTACTTGTCGAACATAAATGATTTTTAATATTTTTCATGAAATAGTGATATTTATAGAATGTATTTCACAAAACAACAAATTTCATACATTTTGCAATGTTTTTATGCCATTTTATAGTTGCAGAACATACGTGGTCTACGGTACTACAGTAAATATGTGGATTACATGGAACTTAACTCTATATATATGTATAATAATTTAATGATATTATCTATTAATAGATATTTAATATCATTTATTTACAGAAATAAGTCACTTATTCTGAAAAAACTACATATTTATCTATATTTTTTAATAAATAATTGACTTTCTTCTGAAAAATGAGATGAATCAAACAGGACCCGTATCGACCAAACCTACCTTCCTACTTCCTTCTACAAGTAGAGTTGCAACTCAGAAATATAATGACAGATTTCGTCAATACAATGAGAGCAGAGGCACCACTTAGAGCAACTTAAAAGCTAGAGACCTTCTTGCTAGCCAAAATTTACCAGGAACAAAGCAACTCGAAAGCTAGACCTTCGTGCTAACCAGAATCTACTAAGAACCAAATGAAATGCTCGATGAGCTGCCAGAGAAAGTGAAGTATAGATTTCGTAAAAGCCTAATAACTTTCATTACAGTTATATACACACTCTAGGGGAACTTATCAAGCTAGTAATTTTACAAAAACCCAGAATACAGAACATGTTATAGACAGAAGCTACTCCAGATGTTCCGGTCAAATGAATTGAGCATACTGCTCTTTACCTTTTCCCTTTCCCTTTATCTCGAACTTATCTATGTTACAAATCAAAACTTTGGCAACAACTAGTTTCTCTTACACTCGATCAGAATTCAGAAAGAGTATTTTCTCCTTAACGTAAATAAACATAAAACTGCAGAAGAAGCCGATACATCTCTCTTTCTAACTACACTCAATTTCAGCACGAACCTAGTCAACTTTCTGAGTTAGTTGCGTACTCCAGCTCAACAGTACTCAGCGGTTTGTCTGCACCTTTAGTTTCACCAACACAAAAATTGCACCTCTACCCGGCAATGGATATGAACTTTAATGATGCAGAGTCCTATCCGTCTGCTCTGCAGAAAGATATCATTGCTCTGCAAAGCAGGTATTGTCCAGGTTTGTACCTGCGTTTGTGTGTGTGCAAGCACATTGCACCTCATTGTTCAGCAAAAGAATATTAGGACACGGGAAATCAGTTAAACACCCCATCAGTGCAATTGAGTGAGGAAGAATCCGATGGAAACCAGGGATAATCAATATCGAAGGCAGCCCTTAAATAGATTCAAGATGGAATGGTAATGAAGAACCCAACATAAGATGTGCCAGTCTGAGTGCCACTCAGTAAGGTATTACGTATGGCAGAGCAAAAACATCAGCTGACTCTATCCTTAAAGTTTCAGCCCATACCTGCTGTCCTTGGTTCACCCCAACAGGATCTACTTCAGACTTGTTCAATAGAGAATCTTTGTTATTAAACAGCCATGCCTGGTCATCAACATCAGACCACTCATCCATTTGAGGAACTGTAAGTACTTTGCTTAAGTACTTCATATCAGGATGAGGAGGCTTTCTTGATGCTTCAGCAATATGCTCAGCGATCACAGGTGGAGGCTTTGCCGCCTCAGAAGTAGGCACCTGATGCGGTCCTGTTAAACCATTTATCTTGTTATCCTTATTAACTACTTCAGAACTATTAAGTGTCCCCTGCTTTTGTGAGGTGAAAAGGGTGGTGGTTTCCAGAGGTCCCGGTTTCTGTCCATTTTCTGACAATGGATGAGAACTGAGTCTTGGCATTTTCTCAGGCTTAATTACATATTCTGAAAATCAATCGGTAAACAAGCAACAAATGTCAGCCAAATTTAATTACAGGAAAATGCTTTTTAAGAATTATTGAAAGTCAGCTGCACATGTGCCTACTCATAATTATAGAATCATGGGAAGAGAACATGCGACTCTGCAAACACCTTTTAAGAAATATTCGAACTACATCTTAACACAGTCTATTAGCAGATATTATTATCATGGTTCAAGATGTGAATTAACTCACCGGGCAAGAAACCATTTTTCTCAATATCTTTTCTTTTTTTCAGAATACCCTCAGCAGCATTCTTGTCGTCGTCTTTGGGCAAATGAGATGTCTTGTTATTCGGAGTACCAGCGTCATTCTTGTTGCTACTCCTAGAATCATCCTTCTCAGATTTCTGACGATCCTTTTTTGCTTTATCTTCCTTCCGCTTCTCTTTTTCACTGTTTTTGTCTTTTCCCTTGCTCTTTTTTTCTTTGTGTTTACTTTTCCGTTTTTCCCCTCTTTTATCATCTCTTTCTCCTTCTTTCGATTTCTCTTTCCCTCCCATTGTTCCCTCAGAGTTATCCTTGGATTTAGGAGGCACTCCAAATTTATTTTGTATGCTTCCAGAAAGGTTCTGAGACATTGCATTTCCATTGAAATTTTCTTCATGGTGGATCCTTTGCCCATCATTGATCTTCCAGCTATTAACTTGTTTGTCCTTAAACTTTTCCTTGCCTTCAACCGTACTAGAATCTCTGACTGCAAATTTATCAATTTTCTCAACCTTCTTGAGTCCCTTATCCATGAATCCCTCAACCATCTGGCTCCCTGTTCCCTTTCCGTCGTCGTTAATTCTCTTGCTGAAATCCGACATAAATTTTGAATCTTGAGAATCCTTGTCAGCAAAACTATGCAAAACAGCTTTGTTACCTCCAGTATGAGCCTGAAGCTGCACGGAAAACGTCTCATCAGCAGTAACTTTTTTCTCTCTGCTTTTCTCCACTTTCTGCTGAAGCTTCTCTCCATTACAATAAGCAAATTGACCAATCTGTCGCTTTTCTTCTGAGGTGCTGCTTTGTTCCTTTTTCTCTTCATCTCGCACTTTTTCACTCTGAAGAACTTTTGCTCTATTATACTCCTCACTCTGCCCCGAAAGTTTCTTCTCGGACGAGGTGCTACCTTTCTCTTGGTCTTTTTCCTTGTTTTTTTCTTTATCCTTCTTTCTATCCTTGTGTTTTTCCTTTTTATCTTTTTTCTCTCTATGTTTCCCATTACTTTTTTCTTTGTCTCGTTTGTCTTTGCCTTCTTTCTTCTCCTTGTCCTTTTTCTCCTTGTGCTTTTTCTCTTTTGTTTTCTCCTGCAACACACAAAGAATGTTAGACACGTCCAGCTTCAAGGAAAAAAGATAATTTCTGGAGTTGCAGTAAACAAAGACAAATGTCATAGTAGTGTCATATGCAACCCACAAAACCATATTCAGTTAGAAAAAAAAATTCCAAATAGACCAGTTTCAAAGGAAAAGGGGGAAACAAGGACAACTTGGGACCTGAGCTATATATACAAGTGACATATGGTAAGATCACTACCACCATGTAAGAAATCCAATTATATTCATAACTTAATCCCAGCTCTCTAAAATACTAACTAGAACATAGATTTCCACAATTCTATACTAGCCCCTCATGATAACAAAGACCCTGCTTGACAAGTCCCAAGGTTAACTGCATATTTATTTATTTTCCACATGTCAAGTGACCTATAAAATTAACTGGAATATCTTTAGGAATTTTAAAGAATGAATTTTTGGCTGGGATATAGCAAATTCAATCCATAGCAAGTACTCAATTCCCACCAACTAATGAGAACAGCATACTACCCTTGAAATAAAGTTTTAATTATGCAGGTAAGATACCTGCTAACCTAAAATTTGAAGAACAGTTCATGGTACGAGTCTCCGTGGAGAATAAAAGTCAACTAAACCCATCATATTCTTCCTTCCCAATTTTTTCCATCACACTACCCTTTACAATATTTATGTTACCTCTTTGTTCTTTTAAACCTGAACACCAGATATCAACTTATAGGTGTTTACACTTGTATTGATACCTTGTGCATGACTTATTTTCACAAAGAAGCGGCGAAACTTGTACCCTGATTCCTGCTACCCGGTCAATCATGAACTAAGGCGCTAAAGCATGACACTTGGGTGGTAGTAGACTAAGGATGCGAGAACCAGCATTCCAATCTTTAAATAATGTCGAGTTCATGAAACAAGTAGTGAAGGATAGCATTGGCCTCTGGTTGCATATATGAAAGTTACTGTATAACTGAGATGGAAATTTTAGTAATAGATACAAGCAAATTCGTTGAATTTGCTATTTAAAATGGTTTGTGGCTGTATATATTGGCAACTCATAACCTTTCAACTTATCGGTGATGGATCCGAATCAGACAACACGGTGACCTACAATAGTGTATTAATGTAATCCCAAACAAGTAGTTGACCTTCAATTTACCTAATGAAATTATACATGCGAGACAGTGCCATTCACTACATATGTGGTAGGTTCAAAACTAACGTAAAAAATTTCTCCTAGCAAAAGAACAGAGTTATTTTGCAATAGAAAGGGTAAACACTTGAGAAGGATAGCTATAGATTAAAGATACACGCATGCACTAAATTCTTGCTACGATTTTCAATATCTAGTCCGACAACCATAATTATGTGAAAACTATATGGAATAGAATGCTATATTCTACGATGCAATTAGTACTTACCTACACTCCTGAACATGTCGATCTAGTAATTAAGACCCTACATTGTTTATAATTTCTTAAATGTACAACTATCCTGTAATACTACACCACAATCATAGCATGATATATGTTCCAAAGTCAGGGCCGGCCAAATCGGGATTTAGGGTGGTCCCTCAATTTCAGAGGGTTCAATTTCTTTTGTAATTCTGCTCCTATTAAATACAAATCAAATTATACTATATGTATATAGTCTTGCGTATCAATTTTTATTCTTCATTAAACTCCAACTATTTCTGAGCATCTTTCCATTTACAATTGACAGGAAGTATACTGGATTTAATGGTGCAACACAAGCCAATTTGCCAATTTCCATTCCCAATCATCTTGCCTTAAAATTTTAGATTATATACTATCTAAAGCTTACAATTGAAACTCCAATTCAGTGCCCAATTCTGATTTTCTTTTGATACTTATCTTCATCTATAAAGACCGCAGAAGCTGTTCGAGTTTGATGTACAGCTGTGTGAGCCTCCAGTAGTATCTCAAACTTGTATACTTCATGCTTCTATTAAGTCTAATACTTTGATATTGTACTAGTAAAATAATTAGATGGTAACATTTTCATATAGATTTGTTTTAATAAAAATATAATTATTATTCAGGGCCTCATATTAATTTTCTGTACAAGAGCCATTAAATTAATCGACGCTCTGCTGATAGGTTGGCAATCCTCAATTTATGAACCTTCTACACGAATGGAAACAAACAAGAAGTCAATTCTTCTATAACAAGATATATCAGCATGTAGAGACTGAAAACACAATATGCTTAAATACAATAGTATAAGAAACGATTAAAAGTTTCTATCTGAGCCTTTCCGCATCAAGCTTGTGACCTAGGTTAATCAGGGTATTGTCCGTTCTGATGTAACTGAACTATGGACCTACAAGCTGCTTGGATGAATATGGGTTATTGTGTTTGGTTCATTAAATTTAAATTGGACAAGAGAGCTCCAAGTTCCAAGTGTTTTGTAGTCACTAGAAAGCAAGGGAACTTGGTTATCTAGGCCCCCGTGGTAACCACAGGTTACATAGCTGTCAAAGATAAAACATTAATAACTTACCAAATTTAACTATATATAACTTACTCTCACATAATAATGAACCAGAAACACTTCCCTTCAGTTACCTTGGAACTTTGTGCTGTAATCTAGTTACAGGGCAGTGCGAATTCCCTATGTAACTATAAGTTGACAAAACAAATGGGACTTAGGAGTGCCTAAAAAAAATGTTCAGTAATGAACGTTCATAAGCATTAAACGAGGGGCGGTTAAGATTTTGTGAGGAATAATGTCATGGTATTGCATACCATGCACACAAAAGTAGTCTTTATGGCAGAAGGTAACATGTGCCCTCAGATTGGGAGGAAATTGCAAAATGCAGAGTGAATGGAATACACACGCTTTTACCAGAAAGATTAAAGCAATGGATAACAAAAGCATATAGTAAACAAATGAACAATAATTGCATGCTGCAGAAAGAAGTTTCTAAGTAGAGGACCGAAGTCAGTTAGGACCAGAATGGGAACTACGTGATTTCGGTATACTGTCATTATGTATACTTTATAGTATAAATTTGAACAAACATGTAAGGCAGTTCCTTAATATACATTTATATCCCAATTTATGCAATATCGAACACCAAAAGAGCATTACTATTGCAAGCAGACGGCAACATGTAAATGCTTATAACACAGATATGAACCTTTTTCAGTATGTTGGCAACTTCTGGTGCAAGCTTCTTTTCATATCCTGGTGGTGGAAACGGAAAGCAGCGAGACATCGTACAGTAAATCACAAGAGGCAAATATAACACTGTCCTGAAACAAAAGTGCTTCTACAACTTTCAAGCAGCAATGTTGCAGTAACGGAAGGAACCAGCTATATTCTTGACCATGCACCATGCCCTTGTGCTCATTCCGGCTTCACAATGATTCTGTAAAAACTTTTACCACTTTTCTCCACTCACAATGTCAAACTCCTCAAAACTAAACCTTACTGCTATCCTGAGGTATAATTTAAATTCACAATCACAGTGTGGCATCAATCCAAGATCCTTATGTCACAATACTATTAAAACACCGGGCAATTCCAAAGTCACAAACACACACTGTAGAGGTGATATCACACACACTTGAGCTAATCAAAACCAGTCCTCAGGAAACTAAGAGGGTCAACTACAATCTGATCTTCAGCTTCTTTTCCACTGGTTCCCACCAAGAATCAGAACCTCAACTCTATCACCAAGTCCCGAATCGACCCTGATCATAAGAAAAACCAAGAAATCCTTTAATCCCCAATCTGGATCCTGATCCTAACCCTAATAATCACAAAACCAAACACCCTTTACTAATTTGATCCACCACCATAAAAACCTTAACTTTTATCCCCAAACACAAAATTCCAAGAAAACAAACAAAAGGGTCGAACAAATTAGCACTTTTAGCTGAAAATAAGCTTTAGGGTATCCAAGAAAAGTGCTTTCCACACACTTTGAAGCTTAATTACACCCCTAATTGGCAAAACTCATACACACACACACATATCTAAACACAAAGAAATGGGGGAATACAACAAACGTGGTAAATTTACCTAGTGAAAAAATCAAAACTTTCTTCAACAGCACAAAAGAAAGACGCAGATTTATATGAAGATGATGAAAATGATGAAAACCCAGTTGGGCTTTTAGCTCGTTTGTGGTTCTTGAGTGCAGAGATATAGATACAGATTTGTGTGTGTAGATAAATATGGTGAGGTGGGTTTCAAAGTTTCTTCCTTCTGTATTCTCTCAGTAGGTTTTTCTGTTAAGAAAACACAAGAAAAGGGCCAAATCTCAAGGCCAAGGCCTTACATATTGAGGGAAATAAATGTTTTTTCCTTTTCTTTTGAGAGAGAAAAAAGAAAAATAGGGAGAGAGATGGGAGAGAGAGATAAATGTTTTTTTCCTTTTTTTTAAGAGAGAAAAATGAGAGAGGGATGGAGGATGTTGTGAAACTCTGTGGGAGTGAAAAGGTTAGTACTCTCGCTCGCACATTGTTTTGATGGGGAGTAAACTTGCTAAAATCTTGCACAACTAGCCTATTTTTGTGTATACTTATCTACTTACGATCATCAATATATGGATAAGGAAGTTTTTCTAAATTTATTTAACTTTAACATAATTTCTAAATTTTCTTTAACTTTTGAAAATATTAAAAATAATAATTATTATCTTAGTTTCTAGTATGTTAGAAGAAAGTTTATAATGGATTAGAAAGATCACACTGAAAAATCAAATATTTATTATTAGAGTCTTCTTAGCTATGTTGCAACTGGTTGGTAAGAGTATCTCCAAATATGGTAGTTAAATTCTCTAAAGTATTGATTATGTAAAATTTGTGCTTCAATGACAATCGTTATATTGTTTCACCATATTTTAAGAATGAAATGTTATAATTTAGATGTTTTATTTTAATATGATAGTAAATGATGTCAAATCTTATTGTAAGATTTTAGAGGTGACCAAATATAATCAGTTTAAAATGATCGATTATTTAATCCCAAGGGATGCACAAAAATACATACTCCCTCCGTTTCAAATTAGATGTCCACTTTAAAAAAATCACACAGTTTAAGAAAAGTGAATGTTCACAAATCAATTGCATTAAATGATGTAAATATGTGGAATTAGGTTGATCTAGGAAATATAAATAAGGAGTATGTGAAGTAGAATTGACTTTGGAAATATGAATTTGCATTGAAAGTTGAAGTTGACAACTAATTTGAAATAAAAATTTTCTTTCAAAGTGGACATGTAATTTGAAACGGGGGGAGTATTATCTATATTTTTTGTTCATACATGATATCAAGACTTTTTATTATGAACTTTTTCGGACTATAGATACTCTTAACAACATAAAATAGTGATTCTGTAAAGTTCGGTGAGCTTGTAAAACATTACGTTGATAATGACTATAATAATAAGATATTATTATAATATAATTTGTTATGAATAGAGTATATCAATTTTATTATTGATGAGATCATATGTAATCTTTCTCTAGATTCGACCGATATCACCAATATTACGAGATTAGCTAAATTTTCAGATAAAAAAAATGTATGATTGGAATGAATTTTTGTAACATATTCTACATATTTTTTATTTTTAATATCTCTGAATTGGCTAAGAAATTTGGACGGTCGAAGCTAAATCATGTGAAGTCCGATTATGTAGAAATGTAGAAATTGTCGAACTTGTAAGTACGTGTGTATCAATAAAGTTGTCTATAATTGGTAATATCAAAAATGATATATTATTTATATTTGAAACATAATTAATATAACGGTGTTTATTAAATTAGTCGGTGTAATGTACAATGATATCAAAATATTATAAATTTTTGCAAATTTTCAACTAACGTTTTTTTTTTTATGATTTTGGATAATCTTGAAAACTACAAATAAAATTTTATTCTATATCTTAAATTAAATCATACATCTTTCATGAAAATTAAGACAACATCAATTCAAAATAAACTTTATTATTATCAATACATAACTACATTCAATATTAAATTTACAATGAAATTCCACACAAATTTAACAAATTATTTGTGATAGTGTGTACGACACCCATAAGTAAATCGAGTGGAGTTGCTTTAGAAGAAGAATTTAAGACTGCGAAGTCATTTGCCTAATCACAACATGTGGCCTGGTTCCCTCCTTATAAAAGCGAGTTTTTTCTCATTTCCACGTGGCATCACCCTGTCTGTACTATGCTTATATCTGTCCGTACACGTGTCGCTCTGTCCCAGACTCTTTTCATGATTATTGAATTCATGTGTTTTTTTGCATTTTTGTAGAACGTACTTGGAGTGAGAGTTGTACTTGTACAACAATGTTTCGCTAATTATGTTCTTAATGCTTGTTTGGTTGCATCCGGGAATTAACTTCCTATCAGAAGTAGTAATTTCCTGGTAATTAAAATATATGGAAAGTGAAAAAAATTGTTTGGTTGTTACTGTGAAATTTAAAATCATGGAAATTTCCAATGACCAAGGGTGGGGTGAGTTAATAACTTCCTACAAATCATGGGTATTCATACTTCCATGGAAGTTGCTCTTCCCTTACTTTTGTCAGCCAAACAACTTCATCTATAGTTACTTCCTAGGAAGTTGAAATTCCTGGGTATTGAAGAGGCAACCAAACGAGCACTTAAGTTCATATTTTTCCTGCAAGATTTATATAATTTGTACTCTCTCCGTCTCGCCAGAAAGCTTACGTACATTATTTGCACGCATTTTGAGATTCTCGTAAAGTATAGTTTTATAACATATTTTTAACTTTTTTAATAAAAATTTAAACTTCAAACTTTTTCAGAAATTTTTTTAAAAAAATATATAATATAAATATATTTTATAAAAATTTTAAAATGCGTGTAAAAAAATAACGTAAAAGATGTAAGACGGAGAGAGTATATAATATACATGCAAGGGTGGGTGTTCCGCACATACGAATTCAGGTTAGAATTTCATTACATTCCTAACCCCACACAATATTAACAGTGTAGTTTAAGGTCTTGTTCAAAAATAAGCGGTTAGCGAATTGATTTAAATATTTTAATTAGTTAATTGAATTAGATGTTTTGATTGGCGGGATTGAATAAGAAGTTTCTCGTATAAACATGTTTGATAAATAAGTGATTGATTAAATTTTCTACCAAAATCTTCAACCTAAAAATCTTCATAAAATATTTTTTCAAAATTTAATTTTTTAGATCCAAATTATTATTTCAATCCGCCGATTACCAAATACTAATATTAACAGATTTTGTCTAAAATATCCGCCGCAAACATGGCATGAATCTTAAACAGTACTCCCTCTGTCCCATTTTAACTGATGTTTGACTTTTTAACACGTATATTGAGATGTAAAAAAATAATATATATACTCAATAAAAAATTTCAATTCTTATATCAAATAAAAGTTTAGATTCTAAACTTTTATTTGATATAAATTTTATAAAAAATAATTATGTTTAGAAGTGATTTTTTTAACACCTTAAAATACGTGTAAAAAAGTCAAAAGCAATTAAAATGGGATGGAGGGAGTAATATACTAATACACGTGTATGTTTAATATTTTTTGAAAAACTTTCCTTTCGATTTTGCGAGAAATGGGCTGGGCTTGAAAGTTTATGAAAATAAAAGACTTCTAAGCCCCATCAGGCCTGCTTCAAAGTTTCCCAAACTTGACTTTCCCTTTTTCAAGTTGGATGAACATTTGGCTTAAAAATTGTATGATTTCAAAGCATTTTTATATAAAAATTGTTTATTTTTCTTTTTATCTCAAACGAAAAATTAGAAGCCTAGAACCGAGTCAACTGACAAGAACTGAAAGTCTTAAACCCTATCTGTACTTCTCCAAACTATCCTTAAACCCCTTGTCTCCGTTTCTCTTAATTCTCAGGTATTAATAATTAATCATCATTTTTGGGGGTGAAATTATATTATTATGTTGTCCACTTAATTACATGTATAAGTTGATTGTGCTATGATATGTGCAAGTTCTTAGAATTACAATTGAGATCTGGAAACTAATCTAAACTGATTAAATTCTTTGTGGGTTTATGTTATTACATGTTTATATGTACTGCATATTCTTATAGGTTGTTAGTACTGTGGGGATGTTTGGATAGTAGGCGGGAATGTGAATCGAGAATGAGAATAATTTGGTATCACGGGGTAAGCCGTAAGGTAGGAGTGATTTTGCCTATCATGATGGTATGAGATTCTGATCCTGTTAAGCGGACTCGTTAAACATGAACCAAACGCCCAAGTATAGCGGTATTTTAATTGTATATAATAGCTAAATGAGTTTTCGGCCTTAGTAGTATGCTTGTGAGTTTTAGAGTTATTCGTAGATTGAGGGATGGTTTCAGACTATAATGTTCGTATGTCGAAATTAGTTGGGTAATCATATACTAAAATGCTCTACATTTACTTGAAAAGTGACCTTGCAGTCTTGTACTGTCTTACTAGGCATGAGAACTTTTGGGGTTTCAAAATGTTAGAGGTCATAAAACTCTGGCAAAATGGTATGCCGGATTATGTGACAGTGAGCCATGTATATCTTAAGCATTACGTGACAGTTAATTATTTTGGTTGATGGTCCTCTGCCACTTTTCTGTTGGGACACTATTTGATAAATGTTTTTATGGTTGCTAGTTTGGTTCTTTTAAGGTTCAAGAAATTGTAAGTGAACCAATTGTAAAGCAGATTGATGTTGTAAAGAATTAGTTGAATTATAAAACAATTAATAATATTTCTTGTTGTTTTGCTTGGGGATTTTAAATTTTAAAATGATAGTTGTTTGCCGTTTCCCTGGGTATGATGTTTCCTCTGTCATCAATATTGACAGTACAACACTACGATGGCATTTTACAACAAAGTTGGAAGCATCGCGAGGCAGTCTAATGCTCACATTTCTTCTGTGCCGTCCATGCTGAATGCTATTCGTGCCATGTCATCCTCAAAGCTCTTCATTGGAGGTATGTGAATGCAGTGGCGGATCTGACTATAAAGTTAAGGGGGGTCAATTTTTTTAAAAAAATAAATTAAAAGGGGTCACAAAAAAATTAAGGGGGGTCAATTTCAATTTTACAACCTAAAAATATGTATAATATTAAAAAAATAAAAATTTAAGGGGGGTCAGTTGCCCCCTCTTGCCCCTTCTAAGATCCGCCTCTGTGTGAATGTTAAGTCACTAGGATGCTATCAATTTGCATCCTCCCTTAAGTCTTTTTGGGGATATTGTTTTAAGTGTTACATTTTTATGCATCGACTCAGGTCTTTCTTTTCAAATCAATGAGCAGTGCTTGAGGGATGCATTTTCCAGTTTTGGGGATGTTGATGAGGGTGAGTCTATTTTCTTTTGAGATGAAGTGTTTCCTTCTGCTATCATTCTACAAATGATGGGCCAGTCCCAATGTTTCAAAATGGAGTGTGTTGTCAACACTATTGTTGGCGTGATAACTGGATTGTTATGATTCACATTCCCTGTCAAATTGTATTCCATTTCTGTGCACTTTTTTCTTGCCCTTATATGCTCTTCTACAACATTTTAATGCTCGCTCTGATTAGGTCCTTCTGATGGGAGAAGGCCTTAGAATTACTTTTACAGGTTGTCGCCACTTTCTTAATTTAACATACAATTATAGTTCAGACTAAACAAGGAGATATAATTCCTTACATTAAAGATTTACATTGAGCAGAGACTGCATGTGTTTGGGAAGCTGTCTTTGGATATATATTTCTAACTACGGAACACAAGGAGTCAAGGACTAGTATTTTATTGTATATTTACTTGAACCAACTTTGGTGCATGTGAAGGGTTCTATGCTTAATCACTATGCCCGAGTGTCCGACTGGCCCTTTTCATCTTTTATTCTTGTTAGATTGTGCCTTTCACTTCAGGATCATCTGTTTATTTCAAGTTGTAGTTTTTTTGTATACCACATGGTAGAATACTAGAATTTAACTTCAAGTTTGATGATCTGATACAGCCAAAATTATCACGGACAGGGACAGTGGGAGGTCTAAGGGCTTCGGATTTGTGACCTTTGCCGATAGTGAGTCTGCCTCCTCAGCAGTGTCGGCCATGGATGGACAAGTGAGTGCTAAACAGTTATAGTAGAAAAATATTTAATACTGATAGTTCTCTCTTCTGATCTACAACCTATCCTTGCAGCCTCTGAATGGTCGTAACATCCGCGTGAGCTTTGCAAATGATAAACCGCGCAATACTTTTGGCGACAACAGTGGTGGTGGTGGTGGATATGGTAATGCAGGATTCTAAGACACCTTTAATTATTGGAGAATTGCCAATATGGACAGAAACTATTCCCAATTTCAATTTGAGTACCTGTTTGCTGATTCCAAACCAATTTTTGATACTTATAGTGTGTGTGACTTGATCTGAGTTCCGATATTCTGGAAAAAATGTGACGACCCAGTTTTGATTTGATCTTTGTAAGTCTGGCACTTTTATAGATTTCATTTCAATGAGTAAATTGCAAGAGATATATAATACCAGTATGTGTATTTTTTTTTGTGACAAGAATGTGTATGTTATCTAAATATTAGTTTTATATCGTCGCATGTCTGCAATCTCCTCCTATAGATAGGCTCAGAATAAGGACATCGTAACTTCTTCTAGTGACACAAATGTTTTGAATAATAATGCAAGTTTCTGGGATGCATTCAACATCGCCATCTCACTCATAGTAAGGACATTGTAACTTCTTTTAGGGACAAAAATATTTTTATAAATAATGCAAGTTTCTGAGATGCATTCAACATCGCCTGCAACAGACTGTATATCGAATTTTTTTATTATTAGGGATGTGATCAAACTCGAAGAATGAGTAGAATTAGCTGAAGAGACAAACAAAGAAGATACACTCTGAAGTAAACTGATCCTGAAACCCCATTTTGAAACTTCAAGTACTCTGAATTAAACAATCTATACTATACTATAATAAGCCAACATGGGTATAATTTGTAGTCCTAGATTTTAGTTATATTTTTTGGTTTGGTACTCTCCTTTTGGTACTACAACTCTAGAAATGTGGAGTCTATTAGTCTTACATTGTTAAACAGTTTCAAATACTAAAAACACTCCTAACAATACCTTATCATATAATATTTCATTAAAAAATTATAATGATGTTATAAATAAAATTATAAATAATAATTTTGAATATCTTTTTTTAACAAAAAGCTTTATATAACTCTTTTTAACTTTAATGTGTTCTATTTCAATATAAACACCAAACATTACATAACCCTTTCTAACTCAAATCTTAAAAGTTTCTGTTGTCAAACAAATCAAGATTACAGAATTATGTTGAAATTTGATTGATTAGATTACTGAATTTTTCAAATGTATTACAAGATCGTCTATGTTTGGAAAAGATTTGAATTTTCTGATTTTTTTAATTTTTAGATCTACATGTACTAAATTCGGATTAAATCTCTCTCTCTCTCTCTCTCTCTCTCTCTCTCTCTATATATATATATATATATATATATATATATATATATATATATTTGTTAGGATTTGTCCATTTTCAGGTAATCATGAGAAAATATAGTCAGTCGAATAATATAATTTAATTAAATTCAATCTATTAATATTAAAATACCAATAAAATGATGTTAAAATTTAAATTATAAAAATTAAATTACGAACTATATATCCGCCCGTGCTTCGCACGGGTTAAAGGCTAGTATATTTAAAAACACAAGGGAGAAGATGATGGTGAACTAAAGAAAAAACTAGAAGGATTTTGTGAATCAATGGCAGAAAGCATCATCACAATTACAACAACAAAATGATCTGAGGATCAAGGAAGGTTGATGAGAATTTCAACTAAAATATGCAGAACAATAGGTAATAAACATAAACAATAAAACAATAATTTATTCTAAATCTACTAGCGTCACGTTTATATACTACGCTTGAATGCCAACGCGAAAGGCCAATTCTGTACAATCATAATTTGCATTTCAGAGCCATTTCGGTCCTAGCTCTAAAGGACACAGCTGAGGCATACATAGTAACTCTGTTTGACGATACTAACTTGTGCATAGTTCATACTAAGCGTGTGACTATCATGTCTAAGGACATTCAGCTGGCCAGGAGGATCCATGGGGAGCCACAGATCCTTATATATATCTGGTTTAATTACATAGAGGTTTGTCGATACATTTGTTTTTCCGTTGTTCTTAATTATTTCTCGTGTTCTTAACTAAGTGATCCTCCTGCAGGAAAAGATGTATTCCATTGTTAGGGAGGCAATGAGATCGTTTTCTCACGAGTTCTGGAACTATTTGAATTTCCAAGCGTCGTTGCATAATGATGATCAGATTCAGACTCCCCCAGACTTTTGAGGCCAAAATACATGATGATCCTCCCCTGCTAGGTTCAATTATAACTTTAAGCTTTGTAGTACTCCATAACAACTGACGATGATTACTGGTATAATTCTCGTCTTTATTACAATCCATGATTGATCAATTGTCTGAAGCATATTAACATTATTCAAATTATGAAATTCCTTTCAAAATAAATGTTGACACATAGGTCTGGGAGATCATCTGATACTCTTCAGTTTACGTGTGCCCAGTTTGATCTTTAACTATCGATGCTTCATTCAAGTTGCAGAAAATTTATATGAAAATGGGATCTGGAACATCAGCATTCTGATTGATGATGCTTGTATTTTGAAACAGATTTAAACATTAGCAAAAGTTTGAGCTTGATTAATTTCTCGTCTAATGTTTTCAACGGTTGCAGCTCATATGAAGGGTTATGCTACATCATTTCAAATAAAATCATTAGGCACATTAATTCCAAATATATTGTACAAAAACACTCAATCAGCCTAGATGCGTGTGCTAGGTACAAATCTGTAGATATGGTCTGAGTGCATTGGTACGACAATAGGCGGTAGCTAAGATCGCGATCTAGAACCTGGGACGAAAGGATGTTGGTAGGGATGCCTCTGCTGACTGCTGATGCTCATGAGCATGGGATGTTTGGTTCATGGTTAATGAGTCCGGTTAAAAGAAATCAGAACCTTAAATTCATCCATTTTAGATTAGACATTTTGTATATGGAATGTGAACCTCATTTCCAACTCTCCTTGAATATTCATTCCAATACCCTCATTCTCATTAACAATTTTTATTCCCATCTACCATCGCCCATTATTCTGAATCTCTACCGAAGCAAGTCGTTAACAATGGTCACTCCGGTACTGCAGAATTGGGTGCATTCTACAAGGGACAGGACTTCTTGTGGAATGCCCATACATAATTAGACCCCATCATGTCCTTAACAAATTAGTAACTTTTGGATATCAATAATTTGTTGTTTACTAATTTTACTTCGATAAAATAAAGAAGAAATGAGCGATTGTTTGGTCAACAGCGTACGAAATTATTTAATGCATTAGCAACCTATTGTTGTATATCGATTTCAATGAGCGATTCCAATGTGATAATACATTCATATTTAGTGGATTGATAAATTTACTCTAATTTAAAAGATTTACACGTTAATTGTTCATGTTCTTTATTTTTGTGTTTATTATAATGTTTGATTAACGTCAATATATGATGTTTAGATACCGTTAGAGAAGAAGAAGAATATAAATAAAAGTTGCATTAGTTTTCATGACCAAATTCTTCGTGAAATGAACTATGAGGATTTAGTGAATCAATTTTATGAGTAAGACTCAAATATACAGAAACATTTTTCAGTGATTATTAAAAAATTCGAATTATATATTCTATCGGTCTTCTTTTTATATATCTTCTTCATTTTGTACTGATAATTTAAAGAAAAATGCTTGTTGCACATAATTGCGTGCAAAATTTTGTACATAATAACATATGGTGTGTTTTAATTAAAATGAGACCCAGTATTCACATCAACCACCCCAATTAAAACACCATTATATACAAATTTTATGCACACAATTATATATACCTAGCACTACTCTAATTTAAAATGAAAAAAAAAATATCGTTTTATCATTATTTTTAAACACCACAAATAAATAATCAAAAGGACTTCATGAGTCAATGAAAGCATAATAATAGGATGAGAAGTTGGACAACGTAATCCCCACAGTTCTAAAAAGAATAACGCGCAAGTAGCTCTAATTAAGGGGAAAAAATCTCATCGAGTCGCTTGTATTTTTTGCTTTATCTCCTTTTCAATCGCTCACCACCCCACTGGGTTCCATGAACATCTTACAAGACTTAAAGACTTTCGACATCTCCTTGGGCATGTCCATGTGAAAAAAAATACTCAATTTATCCCGCTGATTCTGTTCACATTTCTAATAATCGACAGGTACGACAGAACTCACGTCGTAACTTGTTGAATATAATTTTTATATCGAATTTTCTGTGGTGTGCCTATGGGCACACAATAATCACTAACTCTCATGAAAATACTAGCTTTTGATTGGTGGATGAGTAATAAATGTTAATGACCCCCTCTGTATTCACATCAATTCCACCAATCAAAACAAGCTTTTTTCATGAAAGTTCGTGCTATTTGTGTGACGTTGGGCACACATTAGAAAAACCGTTTTTATATTTAATCACGCCAAAACCCAATTGATCCAAAATAATTCATCATTTGGAAAAAGATTCAAAAAAAATATTGAGTGCTCTTTATATATATATATATATATATATATTTTTTTTCTTACAAACAGTTATTCCCTCCGGCCTAATGGGATGTACCCGCTCACTGTTTGCACGCATTCTGAGGCTCCAATAAAATATAGTTACATAATGTTTTTAAATTTTTTTTTTTTTTGGAATAAAAGTTTAAACATCAAATTTTTATTCAGAAAAAGAAATTTTTAAAAAAATATTATGAAACTACACTTTATAGGATGACAAAAAATAATGTATACAATCCATTGCACGGAGGGAGCAGTAAATAGTTAACAAACCTAATAATCATATTTTGGTTTTGAACATCACTTGGAAATTGTTCAAACTTCTCCACCCCCTTGCCCAAATAGGATAAGTTATAGAAAAAACTTGGAATAGCTTGAATGAGGCAATCAGATTCTATGTCGACATTCTCTTTCTTAAGAAGTACAAATAATAGAATGAGAAGTTGACTACTTTACCATGGGTCTAGTAAGAGACGAGCATAAGCCATTTATTTAGGTGATACGTCCCCGTCAGACGCGGAGCAAAGCTAGTTGCGAAATCTCAAAATTATTTCTTAAACTTTATTTCCACACATATTTAAATATTTTGTTAAATACGATGGTTTATCAGAGTACATTATAAATATTATTTCCTGAAATTTTACTTAAATAAAAATACTTTTTTTTACGTATAATGACTCATGTGTTTTCTTCAATATATGCGAACGATTTAATCCAAGTCAAAGATTCAAATATTTAGAAACAATGTTTTAGTGATTATAAATATTAGTATCAGATTAAAAATTAAAATCAAAATAAAAAAGTTTCTTTGATTTTTATGAATATTGATAATTTATTCTCATATGTTCAATTCAAATAAAAAATTCAAATTATATAATCCACCATCCCCTTTCATATGTTATTTTAATATTTTTAAGTAACTTAAGATGGAAAAAAGATAAATCTTCTGATTATTAATTTTTAAACATCAAATATTTTTTTAAAAAAAACACTTCACTTCAGACGCGCAAGTTGGTCTTAAAATCTCTACCAAAAAATTGAGGATTTTATGAATTGATCTGAGCCGTGAGTATGGTATTAGCCGCGTGTTTAACTGTTTATAAATAGAGAATACTTGGAGTCTAACATGAAAACCAGAACTCTTCTCTTCTGCCTATAATTTCCAGCCTTCCTTGACTTCATAGAAATTAAAGCATGGCTGATGCTGTGATATCTTTTGCAATTGAAAAACTTGGTGATTTTCTTGTTCACCAGGTTAACATACGAATAGGAGTTCGAGATGATATAAGGTGGCTCAAAGAAGAACTGGGCCTCCTCCAGGCTACTGGAGAACTGGCAGAATCAAGGCAAGAAGAGAAACTCGTCCGTCTATGGCTAAACACTGTCAAAGATGTTGCCAATGATGCTGTGGATATCCTGAAGAGGTTTCAGGATGGACAAGCCAGTCTGGAACAAGGTCATATGGATAGATTTCTCAACTGTCTCTGCATGTGCAAGAAAGAAGCTCAGCTTTATGACATTGGCAATGATATCGAGTCGCTCAAGAAAAGGATCGAAGATATCAATAAGAGGAGACTCCAGTACGGGATCGACAATATTTTAGCTGGTCCAGAGGTGAAACAAAATGACAGAAGCTTAATCAGAGCGAGCGCCATTGATAAACATGTGGATGTGGTTGGTTTTAAGGAGGATATTAAGAAGTTGATGAAGAAACTTAATAGCCAGGATCCGGCCCTCAAAATCATTTCCATTCACGGACTGGGAGGATTGGGCAAGACTTCACTTGCCACCAAGTTGTACAACTCTAACGAGTTGAAACATTTTGGCACCCGTGCTAAAGTTTCTGTCTCCAGCGACTATAACATCAAAGATGTCCTTAAGAGGATAATAAAGTCTTTCAAGGGACCAGAGCATGAACAATATATGTCAAACATGGATGAGCATGACTTGCTTCGGTACTTACCAAAGTTACTCCAGAAAAAAGGTTGCTATTTGGCACTTATTGATGATATATGGGATATAAACGCTTGGAACCAGATCAAGATCGCTTTTCCAAACAAAAACAACGGCAGTAGGATCATTATAACTACAAGAAACAAGAAAGTCGCAGAGACTGTGGATAAGAATGTTTTAGCCTATCAACTTCGTTTTTTGAGGGAAGAGGAAAGCTGGGAACTGTTCTGCAAGACAGCACAACCAACCCAGAATTTAAAGAACTTGGGAAGAGAGATGGTTGGTAAATGTCGAGGTTTACCACTTGCAATTGTGATACTGGGCGGCCTTTTATTGAAAAACAAGAGCTACGACTATTGGTCAAAGGTGAAGGAGCATATCTGGAGAAACTTGAGGGATGATTCGGTGGATATTGAAGAAATACTGAGCTTGAGTTATAAAGACTTGTCTCCCCAAATGAAAGATTGTTTTCTCTACCTTGCAAGATATCCAGAAGACCAAATTATTGTCGTCGAACGTTTGAAGCATTTATGGATTGCAGAGCAATTCATATCAGAAGATGAAGAAGGAGATGGAAAACTCATGGAGGATTTGGCCGAAGGTTGTCTAAATGAGCTAATTGATCGCAACTTGATTCAGACTGAGTCGTTGCTATTGAATGAGAAAGTTGAAAGATGCCGGGTCCATGATCTTGTGCGTGAACTTGTCATAAAAAAAGCAAAGGAGCAGAAACTGTTGGTTAATTTTGATTCAAGTAAACACCAACCAAATCTCATCCATTTATTGGAAGGACAACGGCGTCATGCTATTTCCGATGGAATTGGTGAGTACTTGAAATTACTTGATCAGCGTAGATTTGATGCTTTATATTTACATTCCCTACTGCTGGAAGAATATACTGGTAGAGTGAAATTAAAAGAAATGAAGTTGATGTACACCAGATTTAAAAATCTCAAAGTGCTAGATATGTCGAGTGTAGAATCAGAGAGGATACCAGAAGAAATAGGGGACTTGGTTCTCTTAAAGTTCTTAGGCTTCGTGGGTAGTGAAGGTAAAACAATAGCAGTGCCAGCAAGTATAGGCAAGCTGAAAAAGTTACAATCTTTATGGGGTGGGTTCAGTACATCCTACGCAGTTCCCAGAGAGATATGGGAGCTGCCTGAGTTGAGGCATATGTATTTTTTATTCATCAAAATTAGCGGGAGGTTGAAGATTGGTAGCCGCCAAACAAAACTCCATTCTTTGTCTGGTATAGATTTTAAGGAATGGGTCAAGATTGATACTGTCAATTTCGCTAACCTCCGTGCATTATCTATAGAAAAAAATCTAGCCGCAGAAGAAGATGAAGAAGGAGAAGGCGGAGCAAGCTGCTCGTTGGAATCCTTAACTAATTTAACAAATCTCCAAACATTCAGACTTTGGTTGCCTCCTGGTGCCGTTATTCCAACAATGAAATCACTTTCATCTTTGAAATTTCTCAAGAGCGTCGACTTATGGGGTGTTATAGAAGATCTATCAGAACTACGTTTTCTTCCGGATTCAATCACGGATTTAACCCTATACGGTAGTGGGTTAACAGAAGATCCAATGCCCTGCTTAGGAAATTTACCGAATCTTACGGCTCTTCAGTTGGAAGAGGTGTACGATGGAAATAAAATGGTCTGCGGTAAAAATGCATTTTCGAGTCTTCAAATTTTAATACTAAGATATTTCACCAGTCTGAGAGAATTGCAAGTTGAGGACGGAGCACTCCCTTGCCTCAAAAGTTTTCAAGCACTTGAGTGTAAGAAGCTGAAGAAGATTCCTGTCCAACTAGAACGTTTCTTGACTCAGGCCAACTAAAAGTCTTGGAAGCATCCCCAGAAGAATCACTTTTTTTTTTTGTCAGGGTGCATCTCTACTTATATTTTTAAGTTTGATCGGAAGTCTTTATGTAATTTACAGTTTCATTTGGGGTTTTTCTTCAATTTTATTCTAAAAAATCTGTAATTTGTTTCCTTTCAATTGAAGTATTTTAATTTTTAATTTCATTTTATGACTGTTAAAGTTTAAGCTTGTCTTTTGTTTATAAACTAATTTATTCCGTATCTAGATTTCATTATTTTCTTCGATTATATTATATGAAACAATTACATATAATGATCAGAGAATTTAATATTGAAATTTTAGACAATTTTTTTTAATTTAATTGTTTTATTCAAAGTGATATCTTTCTTTTCTAGCGAATTATTGCTTGATTGTATGTATATGATATAACTGTTAATATAAATTTTTAATTAAATATTAATATTAAATGTTTGTTAATTTTAATTTTGTTTGAAGCCCTCAATTTCTCCCGTACATGTTGCAAAATTATCATATTGGAAGAATTGAATTTAAATTTTGTTAATATATTTGAAAAGTAATAAAATTTATTAATAATTATCAACTAATTAATGTAAGTGAATAGAAAGTGGATTACTAAGAGCATTAAGAGCATTTCGTGTTGGCTAAATTGAACATGTAGGACATTGCGTAAAATTTATTAAATTTGTTGGACATGTCAAACATTGTGGTATTGGCTATATTTTAAAAATAATATGTTATTAATATTTTAGGTTTTTATAAATAGAATATATTACTTTAAGGGAAATTAGCAACGGTACCGCTTTTTATTATATTATTTGCAGACCTACTACCTACCTAAAATGATTGCAAATATACGGTTCTTCTTTAACTTTAACCAGAAGGTTTGCATACTTACGAGACTTCACATCTACATCTTCTCTCTTGCATTTTTCTTTCTTTTTCATCAAGATCGGCTTTCTTCCCCTCTTCTCTCCACTCTCCACTCTCCTTTCTCCTCGCACCTTCTCTCTCATCGACACGATGACGACACTTAATTCTCTCGATCGCGAAGCAAATCATGTTCCTAGATTCAAGATTAGAGCAGTTGTGTTGGATTTGAGGTAGAGAGTGGTGGCAACACCAACAAGACTGATTGTAAAGGAATTGATCTACGGAGAGGTAAGAAGTATAGTGTGGGTGCAGCTTGGTAACGATGGAGCAGTGGTGGGTGTGTAAAGATTGTATTTGGGTGTGTAAAATTAGGGATGATGGTTGTTTTGAGTTGATTTTGTGGTTGTTTCGGCTAAAAATTAGGAATAATGATTGTTTTGAGTTGATTTTGTAGTTGCTTTTGTTATATTAATATTGGCCCCGTAGGGGCACTCCATTTGCAACCAAGTGCAACTTTTTTTGCAATTAAATATAATTTTTAGCGGATTTTTTCAAAATTGCATTTGTGGTTGCATATAAGGTTGCTAGGAGTTACAGATATGGTTGCAGATGCAACCACCGTATTTTTGCAATTTTTTTTCGAAAGATAGTATTTTTGCAATTTGTTTAGAAAAATAACAGTATTTTTGCAAAAATTCTTTTGAATATGGGTACATATGAAAAAATCCCTTACTTTAATATGATAATAAATGATGTGAAATTTTCTTTCAAATTTTGTACAGGTTTACAGAGGCTCGACAATTATAGCCAACATTTGAAGGTTGACTATATTTATAAATTAAGAAAATTGTAGCTTTGGAGTTGTTTTTTTTTACATAATCTTTATATTTTTTATTTATAATATTTATTAATGATTTTTAACTAAGAATTCTGCATGATTGATATTGTGAGTTAGACAAAATGAGTGGGAGGGGATCCTTCTACCGGCTTCTTTGTTGTTTTGAGAGTTTGAGCTTGTTTTCTTGCCAACAAGTATAGGCAAGCTTTTTCCAGAGAGATATGGGTGCCGCCTGAGTTGAGGCATCTGTATTATTTATTCACTAAAATTTGTATTATTTATTCACTAAAATTAGCGGGAGGTTGAAAATTGATAGCCGCCAAACAAAACTCCATTCTTTGGCTGGTATAGATTTCAAGGAATGGGTCAAGATTGATACTATCAATTTCGCTAACCTCCGTGCATTATCTATAAAAAAAATCTAGCTGCGAAAGAAGATGAAGGAGGAGGAGTAGGTTACTCGTTGAATTCCATAACTAATTTAACAAATCTCCAGACATTCAGATTTTGGTTAAATCCTGGTGCCGTTATTCCAACAATGAAATCACTTTCATCTTTAAATCGTCTCAAGGTTCTCTTAGGCCAAGTAATGAAATTTCTTGTCCAACTAAAACATTTCTTGAATTAGGCCAAGTGGAAGTCTTCAAAGCAGTCCTAAAAGATTCTCTGCACTCGGTGCATCTCAACTTATATTTTTCAGTTTGATGGGAACCCTTCAAGTCATTTGCGGTTTCATTTTGGGGGTTTTCTTTAATTTTGTTCTAAATAATTCGTAATTTGTTTCTGTTTAATTTGAAGTATTTTAATTCCGTTTTATGATGATTAAAGTTTAGCCTTGTCTTTTGTTTATAAAGTATACTTTCTTTTCTATCTAATTTCATTATTTTCTTCATATACGTTAAATGGAATAACTATATTGTTTAGTTATATATTTAATATTGAATTTTTGGACATTTCCATATGTCATTTAACTTTTTTATGCAAAGTAATATCTTTATTTTCTATTAATGATTTCTGCATGTATATGACATTATTATTAATATGAAAAATAATTGCAAGTTTTGAATATTGATTTGTTTTTTTTAATTATTTGCGTGAAAGTATCATTTTCTATTGTAAATTTTTCCAAAATTATCAAATCTAGTATGATAAATTAAATATTAATTAAAAGATAATATACTTTTAAAAAAAAAATTATCACCTAATTTACTGCGAGTGAATAAAAGATTAATATAAAACTTATGATAAAATGAGTTGGAGAGTGTAATATGTACTAGCTTCTATCTATAGTTTGTTTTCTTGCCAAACTCTTGTAACATTTTAAGCTCAAGTTCTCCTCCCAATCACCGAAGACTTTTGAATCTTTAAGCACGCTATATAAACTAATATATCATATAAATTTTGTGATTTGGGCTCGTAGGCTTCAAACTAACTATCATGGGATTCATATTAGATAACAGCTTACAATCAGTCAATCGGTTAGTCTTCTGCAATAATACTGATGTAAACTTGGAACCTTCAGCCTTGCAGATTCAGTTGCATTAAAATTTTGGTGCGATCCTTAGATTACTTTACTCAAACTAGTTTTAACATTGTATGTGATGTTTCCTCCAAATTCCAAATTACACGGAGCCACTATTAGACGATAAAAAAATGAAAATGCCACTTCTCTGGTTGTAGACTTCCAGCTAAAGTTCGCTTGTGCTAGTTATGTAATATTGCAAGATCACGGAAGGTAATGCCATTAATTCTGCAGATGCCTGGTAATATTTTTGCAGATGTCTTAAATGTTGTGTAGATTTGCTTCTGCCTAAAATTGACTGCACAAATGTTAAGATTTGAATTTAAATCCTTAGGGAAGTAGACTGCCTAAAAGGATTAATATTCTGAACCTTACATTAAGCCTTTAGGGATAAATTCTTTTTGGCTGCCATGTTAAAGGCCCAAGGAAACATGGTTTGTGACATTTTGCAGAGTGTTGTAAAGTGTCGAAGCCTGTTACTAAGATGACTCAAGATAAATTTATTATAATCTTATAATGTGTAGTAGATGTCTGTCCACTATAGAAGGTTTTCTCTAATACTTGGTTTTGAGTTTGAAAGATTGTTTAGCTTCAATACAAAGGATCAGGGTTGTTAGATAAATGAATTGTTTCATTATAAATGACCATTGTATAACTCTATGTGGTGAATAAATAGAATTTCAAGCTGCTATTTTTATTGGAGCTTGGATTAGTTCTGTTCAAGGAACAATATAATCTTTTGATGATTTTATAAATTAGTGATGGTAAGAACCATAATTGTAAACTTAAAGAGCAATACAACAAGAAAGAAGAGGAATTGATTGACTACATCTCTTTTTACTTGTCTTCTTATATGTATAGAAGGTTACAAACAATACTAAATTCTAGTAAAAACAAATGTTCCGGATAGAAAGACCATAGTACCCTTTTATCTTATCGCTTAACACTCCTCAAACTACCCTCAAATTAAAGAGTGGGAACTTTTATCTTGAATATAATGGCTTGATGTTTAGATGCCAGTGAAAAAGTGATAGTAGTTGTAGACCAAATAAAGAAGATGATTAGTCGTAAAGGTAGAAGAAGCGAGAAGGAAAGATTAGAAATGGAGCAGATTTGAGTAAATAGATTGGAAGAGATATCAGAGATCAAGAATCACGACAACTTGTCTAACTACAAGTTAAGCTTCATTCTCGATGATCTCAAAACATTAGGTTCCATAACTCGAGCCTTCCTAACCCGAATTCCTAAATCAATTACTTAAAAGAGTATTCTTAAGGTAGCCCAAACTCGGTGCAATTTCTAGCTTCCAAGATCGATTTCCATATACCACTAGTCTTAACCAGCATTAGATCAAACACATAAAAAACACAATAAAACGAATACATGGCAAGCACTTCAAAATACCCAATGGTTACAAGCATAAAAATTCTTAAGTAGCGATCCAAGAAAACAAATATTGTCAAGTAAACTCACCAACTGAAAACAGTCTTCATGCAGGCATTTTATCGAACATCTTCGCCGCATCACCAAACAAGCTGCAAATTTCTTTGAACTGGTTTAAACAAGAACCATTGGTAATCGCCGCTTTCAAATGAATGGGCAGAGATGATATTCTACTGAAAATAGGAATGCGCTTATTTGATTATAAAAGTCTTTGTACATGATATATTTTCTAATTACGTCAAATGTTTACACCCATTTACCTGCTTGATAAGACGAATACAGTTAAATCTCGATTAAGTAATATCCGATAAAGTAATAACCTCGCTTAAGTAATAAATTTTGTCGGTCCCAACTTGGGCCAATGTTGTAAAGTAATATTTTCGCTAAAAGCATAAGATAATAAAAATTTAGAAATTCATTAAAGGCCCGGGTAATATGTAAAGTAATAATTCATGAATTATATATATATATATATATATATATATATATATATATAATGTATATGAATTACAAATTTCGGTTCTTTTTAAAATATGAATCCTACAGTAGCTTGTTTCTTCCTTCCACCAAGGCCAAAATTAACCACATCCTTGACTTTATGTCAAGCATAAATAACTCCCGGTATGTTTTGCTCATGTTGTAAGAACTAATTGTTTAAAGTGTTGATTGCTTGAAGTGCTTCCTTTGATGACACGCTTGGGATGATGTACAATACGTACACTGCACATGTTACAGTACATGTATACTCTATTCAGTGCATGCATGAATTTAGTTTTCACATATGATTAATTATTGTATGTGACTGATTCTTATTTTTAAAAATAATGAATTGTAATTTGTAAACATATAAAAATTCGGTAAAATAATAAAATATTACTTTATCGATAAAGTAATAAAATATTATTATATCGATAAAATAATAAATTCGGTAAAGTAATATTTTTCCCCGGTCCGAGGGGTATTACTTTAAAGAGGTTTAACTGTACAAAGAGGTCCTTGGAAAGCAATTGCAAATAATAAAAAGACGATGCCGAAGAGAAAGGTTTATTGGATTGAGATTTTAAATATTTTTTTATATTAACGAAATCTGAGGGTATTTGATTGGGATTGTTTGAAATCCATTAAAATTTTGAAGTATTCAATTGGTATTTTAAATTATGCTACAAAATCCGGTGTTATTCAATTGGGATTTTAAATTATGTTTTAAAATCCGATGGTATTCAATTGGATTGTTTAAAATCCATTAAAATTTGATGGTATTCAAATGCTGATTGATTTTTTTGGATTTCATAAAATGATGGATTTTGTGGCATTCTTCGGTATATATATATTTTTTTTGCCAGCATTCTTCGGTGTATTTTAAGTTTTTTGAATCCCACCAAAATCAATGGGATTTTGAAGTATTGTACTTAAATCTTATCAACTCTGCGACATTTGATCAAGAATCCGCACAAAATCAAAATCACATACAATCCATTAAAATTCCATATACCACAAACAATCCTTAAAATCCCAATCGAATACACCTCGTAAATATTGCATCTTTACTTGTCGTATTGAATTTTATTGTAATATGCAATTTTGGTTTATTTGTTTTGTCCGGAACCTTCTAACTGTTTTTGTTCGCGTTAATCTCATTATCTTAATTTTCTCGTGTCATGGTTCTCAGGTTGGAGACTATTCGTCCATGTCTCGTAAGGTTTGTGGCATCATTACTCTACAAAATGAGGCCACTCAGCTTTATCGTAACACAGAGGTTTGTCAATACGTCAATTTTTCCGAAGTAGTGCTACAGAGTACACACACAAAATTGGATACAAAACATAACAGTTAGAGATTAGATGTTTTAGTTGTTGCTATTAACACATATACAAGGAGCTCATTCCGATCAAAACTTAACACGTATTATTTTATGAAAAATTTTGTATCTGATTTTGTGTATGAAACATTTTCCATTTTTCCACTGTCCTTGTTTATTTCTTGTATTTTTCATTAAGCGTTCCTCGTGCAGGGAAACAAGAAGTATACCAATGTTGTCATCAAAGGAAATGAGATCGTTTTCTCATGAGTTTTTGTACTATCTGACGTTCCAAGCGTCGTTGCACAACGGTGATCAGACTCCCCAGACTTTTGCGGCCAAACTATACGATGATCCTCCTCCTCGAGGTTCAATCATAATTGTAAGCTTCGTGATAATGATTAGTGGTAATGATTACTGGTATAGTTCTCGTCTTTATTTCAATCCATGCTGATAAATTGTCTAAAGTATATTGACATTAGTCAGATAGTTTGAGCTTGATTAAGTTCTTGCCAAATGCTTTCAACGGTTGCACCTCAAATATGACATTCATACCTAAATACAACATGATCTAGTATTTTATTTCAAAAATCGAAATGATAGATTATCTGACATTAATAAATAGTATTTTGAATCATTTCTCCGAGCTCTGCTATTTTGGACATTACGTGTAGGTTTTGTGATATACAGAGCCTTTTCTCTACAGCCGTATAAGGGTCAAGGTAAGTATAATAATAGGATGACGAGTTGGGCCACGTTATTCCTCCGGTAGGTCTAGCAAGAATAATGCGCAAGGTCGTCTGTATTTTTCTCTATTTGTTCGCTTATCAGTCACTTTCATCTCCATGGGAATCTTAAAAAACTCCCTGATGACTCCATGCGAAAGAAAATATAATTATAGATTTATATTTAATTCTATTATTTGATAAGTAAAAGTCTAAACTAACAATAATGCATGATGCAACCCAGATTAATTCGCAGGGTATGAGGTCCAGCAAATCAGCAGCAATTGTAGCAATTAATGAATTTTAATGATAAGTTTCACTTTGAAGTACTCTTTCTCCCTCAGTGATCTCCTACCAAAGTCTTTTGCAAATATTTCCCAGCTTTCCTTTCTTTTTGACTTGGTAGAAAAGTATGGCTGATGCTGTAATATCTTTTGCAATTGAAAAGCTTGGTGATTTTCTTGTGCACCAGGTTAACATACGAATAGGAGTTAGAGATGATATAAGATGGCTCAAAGAAGAATTGGGCCTCCTCCAGGCTACCGTAGAACTTGCAGAATCAAGGCAAGAAGAGAAACTCATCCGTCTATGGCTAAACAATGTCAGAGACGTTGCCAATGAAGCTGTGGATATCCTGAAGACGTTTCAGGATGGACAAGCCAGTCTGGAACAAGGTCATATGGACAGATTTCTCAACTGTATCTGCATCTGCAAGAAAGAAGCTCAGCTTTACGACATTGGCAATGATATCGAGTCACTCAAGAAAAGGATCGGTGTGATCAAGGAGAGGCGCCTTGAGTATGGGATCAACACTATTTTAGCCGGTCCAGACCTGAAACAGAAAGAGAGAACCTTCATAAGAGCAAGCGCCATTGATACCCATGTGGATGTGGTTGGTTTCAAGGACGATATTCAGAATTTGATGAAAGAACTTAATAGCAAGGATCCTCCCCTTAAAATCATTTCTATTCACGGAATGGGGGGATTAGGCAAGACTTCACTTGCCCTCAAGTTGTACAACTCTAACGAGTTGAGACATTTTGGCACCCGTGCTAAAGTTTGCGTCTCCAACGAATATACCATCAAAGATGTCCTTAAGAGGATAATAAAGTCTTTCAAGGGACCTCAGCACGAAGAATATATGTCAAACATGGATGAGCATGACTTGCGGCAATACCTACAACAGTTACTCGAGAATCAAGGTTGCTATTTGGTACTTATTGATGATATATGGGATATAAAAGCTTGGAACCAGATCAAGATCGCATTTCCAAACCAGGACAACGGTAGTAGGATCATGATAACTACCAGAAACAAGAAAGTCGCAGAGACTGTGGATAAGAATTGTTTAGCCTATCAACTTCGTTTGTTGAGGGAAGAGGAAAGCTGGGAATTATTCTGCAAGACAGCAGAACCAACCCACAATCTGGAGAAGTTGGGAAGGGAGATGGTTGGTAAATGTGGAGGTTTACCACTTGCAATTGTGATACTGGGCGGCCTTTTATTGCACAACAAGAGCAAAGACTATTGGTTAAAGGTGAAGGAGCATATCTGGAGAAACTTGAGGGATGACTCGGTGGATATTGTAGAAATACTCAGCTTGAGTTATAAAGACTTGTCTCACCAAATGAGAGATTGTTTTCTGTACCTTGCACGATTCCCAGAAGACGAAATTATTGATGTCGAACGTTTGAAGCATTTATGGATTGCAGAGGAATTCATATCAGAAGATGAAGAAGGAGATGGAGTACTCATGGAGGATTTGGCCGAGGATTGTCTGAACGAGCTGATTAATCGCAACTTAATTCAGATTAATTATTCGCAATTGAATGGGAAAGTTTTGGCATGCCAGGTCCATGATCTTGTCCGTGAACTTGCCATAAGAAAAGCAAAGGAGCAGAAGAATTTGGTTATTTCAGATTCAAGTAAACACCAACCAAATCTCACCCATTTATTGGAAGGACAACGGCGTCATGCTATCTACGATGAAATTGGTGAGTACTTGAAATTACTTGAGCAACGTAGATTTGATGCTTTATATTTGCATTCCTTAGTGGTGGAAGGTTATAAAGTTAAAGTGGAATTAAAAGAAATGAAGTTGATATACACCAGATTTAAAAATCTTACGGTGCTTGATATGTCGAGGGTAGAATCAGAGAGGGTACCAGAAGGATTAGGGGAACTGGTTCTTTTAAAGTTTTTAGGCTTAATGGGTAGCGTCAGGAAAACAGTAGCAGTGCCGGCAACTATAGGCAAGCTGAAAAAGTTACTCCCTCCGTCCCAGTCAATAGTATACATTGGGGGACGGGGGCGCGGCACGGACTTTAATGCTTCAATATAGTATAGTTCTGTAAATTATTTTTAAGATTTTCTTTTTTTGTATAAAAGTATAACATTTATATTTTTATACAAAAAAAGAAAATCTTAAAAATAAGTTGTGGAATTATGTTTTATAAGAGCCTTAAAAAGCGTGTCGAGCAGTGAAAAAGAAACGTATACAATTGACTGGGACAGAGGGAGTACAAAGTTTATGGGGTGGGCCCCTTGGTTGTTCCCACACAGTTCCCAGAGAGATATGGGAGCTGCCTGAGCTGAGGCACCTGTATCTTATATTGATTAAAATTAGCGGGAGGTTGAATATAGGTAGCCATCAAACAAAACTCCATTCTTTTTATGGTATAATTTTCGAGGAATGGGTCAAGATTGATACCGTCAATTTAACTAACCTCCGTACATTATATATAAGAGATAGAGTGGGAGGAGGAGGTGGCACTTTTGAATCCATTGCTAATTTAACAAATCTCCAAACGTTCATATTTAAAAGGTATAATGATGTCGTTATTTCAACATTGAAACCGTTTTTGGTTTTGAATCGTCTCAAGAGCATAACTTTAAAAGGTGTTATAGAACTATCAGAATTCTGTTTTCTTCCGGATTCAGTCGAGGATTTAGCTCTATCTGAGAGTGGGTTCACTGAAGATCCAATGCCCAGCCTGGGAAATTTACGGAATCTTACGACTCTTGATTTGCATCAAGTGTACGGAGGGGATATAATGGTTTGCAGTAAAAATTCGTTTCCAAGTCTTCAAGTCTTAAGACTACAAAAATTCACTAATCTGAAAGAATTGCAAGTCGAGGATGGAGCACTCCCATGCCTCAAAAGTTTCAGAATAAAGAAGTGTGAAGAGCTGAAGAACATTCCCGTCCAACTAGAACGTATCTTGATCCAAACCAACTAGAAGTCTTGGAAACAACCTGGAAGATTCTCGGCACTCGTGCATCACATCATATTATCATAAAATTTGTAATTTGTTTCTGTTCAATTTGAATGTATTTTGTTTTTGTTTAATTTGAAGAATTTTAATTCTATTTTATGATGAGTAATGTTTCCTTTCTACAATAAATCCGTTTCTCCACTTAGACTATCTGGACAGATATTTCATTAATCTAGATTCTATTATTTTTTTTTTAGTTAACAATCACATAATTTAATATTGAAATTTTAGACATTTCTGTATTTTATTTAAATTTATTATTCAAAATGATAACTTTATTTTTTATTGAATGAATGTTTGATTGTATGTATTTGATATTTACACTAATGTAAATAAATAAATAATTACTAATGTTAAGAGTATCTCTAATGACGTTGGTTACAATCGTTGGCTAAATTGGATCTTTAAGACATTATGTAAAATTTGCCGAACCGGTAAGACATTGTGCTTCAATGGTATTGACTATATTGGTTGGTTATAATTTAAAAATAGCATGTTATTAATATTTAGATTATAATAAATAGAATATTTCAGTTTAATATGGTAATAAATAATATGTAATCAGTGGAAAGTAGAAAAATAAATTGCTGGAGATGACGTGGAATTCGCTACCGATTGGTAGCGGATCGACAAATATAGCCATCCATAGTGGGATGACTATAATTATACACAAGGGGTTGCTGGGGCTGGAGTTCCAGTTTTTGTGAACATTGGCTATAAAATTTAATTTTGAAAAGCCACGTGGACTTTTACCTAAGGGCTTGTGAGGGTTGGAGATGCTCTAACTGATTTTTTTTTTTTATTGTTTGTTTGAATCCCTCATTTTCTACTGTACGTGATCCAAAATTATCATGTTTAGTAAATATGGCAAATTCAATATAAACTAAGTTAATATATATGAAAAGCAATATAATTTTTTTAATAATTATCGGCTAATTTAATGTTAGTGAATATACGGTGTATTTCTAAGTTAGACAAAATGAGTGGGAAGGAGTAATATTTACCGTTAGAGATTTTGAGTTTTTTTTTTTTTACCAAACACTTGTAACATTTTAAGTTCATGTTCTGGCGTTCTGCTACCACTCCCCAAAGGCTTCTAAGTTCTTCATCTTTATGTATGTTATATAAACAGACATATGACATAAAAATTGTGATTTGAGCTCTTTTTACTAGCCATGCCTAGAAGTTCACACGAGTTGAGTAAATTTTTGGTGTTTTCGGGTGAGTGATGATATTATGAATTATGGAAGGCTTCAAACTAACCCATCTTTGGATCCATATTATGAATAACAGCTTATAGGGCAGTTGGTCTTCTGCAATAATATTGATGTAAACCTGGAACTTTCAGCCTTGCGGATTCAGTTGTGTTATGATCTTGCGATCCTTAGATTACTTTACAGAAACTAGCTTTAACATTGTATGTGATGTTTCCTCCATAAAAAACAGAGTTACTATTAGACAATAAAAAATTGAAAATGGCACTTCTCTGGTTGTAGCTAAAGTTCTTTTTTACTAGTTAGAGCAAGTCCAATAGGTTACTTATCTCATTACCTATTAATAATATAAAATAATGAATCCTAGCGAGTCTTAGTGATTTATGTAATCTATTTTTAGTGTCAACTCCAATAGCAATCCTTATATTTGTTCTCCTAAGATTATTTTAGTAATAAATTTGAGAGAGAGAAAGGAGAAGAGAGGAAAAAGACAAAGAAAGAAGGAGAGAGATTGATTATTTTATTCATAAATATTAAATAGGTAATGGCTAGTGATTACTTATAAATAGGTAATGGCTAGGAGATTTGAGGTTGTGCTGGTGATTTAAGTAACCACTAGGAGAGTGTTGGAGTGCATTTTTTTAGTTCATTACCTAAATGTGAGTTTAGGAGCAAGTTTAGGTAACCTATTGGACTTGCTCTTATGTAATATTGCAAGATCGTGGAAAATAATGCCATTAATCTCTACAAATGCCTAGTAATACTTTTGCAGATGTCTTAAATGTTGTGCAGATTTGCTTCTGCTTAAGAGTGACAGCATAAATGTTAAGATTTGAACTTAAATCCTTAAGGAAGTAGATCACCTAACAGGATTAATATTTTGAACCTTACATTAAAGCCTCAAGGGACAAATCCTTTTCGACTGCCACGTTAAAGGGCCAGGGAAACATGGTTTGTGACTTTCTTGTAGGGCGTCGAAGCCTGTTACTAAGATGATTCAAGATAAAATTAATAATATCTTATAGTGTATAGTAGATGTTTTTCCGCTCTAGAAGGTTTCCTTTAAGATTTGGTCTTTTTTTGCCCTTTAAAAGATTGTTTAGCTTCATTACAATTTCTCAGATTTGTTAGATGAATTGAAATGTTTCGTAATAATGACCACTGTGTAACTCTATGAGGTGAATAAATAGAATTGCAAGCTGTTATTATTGTTGCAGCTTGGTTTAGTTCTGTTCAAGGAACAATATATTCTTCTAAGCTGCAACTTTTTTTGAACTGGTTTATACAAGAACCTTAGATAATTGTCACTTAGCTTAATAAACTCATATACCTTCTTGATAAAGCGCCCGGAGACGGAGACGATTATAGAGAGGTCCTTGAAAAGCAATTGCAGATATAAGGAGGATAATTTCACAGATGCTTGCCCTGCTCATTGAATGTCACTAAAACTTTCTTAAATCCAAATAAATCCACCATCAAGGCTGTGACAGATACTCTGAATATCCAGTATTTAACGCGAATTTCACTCAGCAACAGATTCATTCCCTCAATGATTATGATTCGGGAGCTTTGGACTTCATTCGTCCTGCTTTCGGCACATGATACACAAGTTAATGGAAAAAGAATCATACGATTACTATAAAAAAGAAGCAAAAAGTAAGTTGAATCATACAAATTGATAATCAACTTTGAACAAGATACAAACATGAACTATCATATGGTTCAGTTAGTGTTCAGTAGAGGGAATACGACACACAGATTCAACATTGCAGATACTCACATTGCAGTATAACACTAAACGAACTAAGCTTCCCAGAAAGTACTCGATACATGGGGCTTTCTGAAGCCTAATTACAATATTTGGACAATTCTTTTCAATTGCAGTTGAGCATATTTTCAGATTATTATGACAGATGTGCTGCTTTAGTGAGGCAGGTCCTTATAGACAAAAGAAGTCAGAGGTTTTGATTTTATTTTTCCAAGATTTTTATAATTTAACGCTCTTAATGTCGAGTGTGATCCTGTCATATTTAGTTGCTTGTAGAAATGACAGGCAAACTTTCTACCCAAATCGTGGTTCTGCGGAGTTTCGTTAAGATTCTTGGGAAGTCATTGCTTTCTAGAAAATGTCATTTGGGGTCCTCGTGAGTTTTGGTGATATCAAAACTCTAACTTTTACATTACCTTTGCCATTTCTGCAATCCTGTTCAGAAGAGATGTTGCTTTAAGGCTGATAAAAATGTGTCTGTTTCTCACGGCTCAGTTTCTCTTTTCTTTGGGACCAGATTAGATGGGTTACAGTACAAAATTTTGAGCCTTCTTCTCTTTGTTCCTTTAAAATTTATGGAGGGTCTGTGTAAAGAAGTGGAAGCACTTTTAAGAAGCTGCTTCTTACTTCTGCTTCTCTTGACTCTTTGTGTAAAGAAGTGGAAGCACTTTTAAGAAGCTGAGAATGCTAGCTTCTCTCTCACACCGTTTCTTTTTTTTTTTTCCAAACACTTTATGAACTTATTTACTTCTCACTCCCATGGATAACTCATAAAATCCACAATTATACTGTAACTTTCCCTTTAATTATTTGGGGCATCTACAAAAGCAAAAGAAAACAAAGGTCTCGTATTCTCTCCCACTACGAATAAAAAAGTAGCAAAGCAAGCTTAATATTTTATAATACTAAGCTTAATAAATGAGATCAAAAGATGATTTATAATATTTTATTAATATATTAATAATTTTTATTTCTAATAAGCTGTAAATAATTTTTAAATAAAAATAGAAATTTAAAATCACTTTCACACATTAATAATAAATAATTATTAAAATAAAACCAAAAATCCCCCATAAATTTCGATTTTAATAAAGGAGCACGGCAAAATCTCGTCAAAAATATCTCATCCAGTCGTTTGTATTTTCGTGTTCTTTCCCGTGATCACTCATCAGTCACTTCGTCGCTATGTGCATCTTATCATACTCCGGACATCTCCCATGTGCATCTCCTGTGAAAGAAAATACTCAATTCATCATCTTTATTCCTTTCACATTTCAATAATGGAACAAGTAGGACCAAGTTTCCATTAATAATTACTCTCTCTGTCCCACCAGATTCTTTACGGTTTCTTTTCTTGGATGTCCCACTCATTTTTTTATATTACAAAACTTTTCTAAAATAGTTAACGAATCCCGTCATTTTTCCACTTTTCTTCTCCTTTCACACTGCTTTACTCCAGTCTCCTTTTCATATATTAAAAATCAATGGGTCCCACCACCCCACTCACTTTTCTCTCATTTTTCCACTACTTTATACGTATTTCTTAACCTCCTTGTCCAAACCCAATGTAAACAACTTGGTGGGACGGGGGAGTAACATATTTACCATATAAGAGAATGGAAATATCTAAAAATTATACAAAGATATTTATATAATTTAAATAAAAGAATGAAAAAAAATTGGTGTTTCTGAAAGATAATGAACAACATATTCTTGACTTTTTAGAACTTATTTATTTATGATATATAGACAATTTCATATATGTTCTTCTCAAAAAATTAACCAGCCGTCATAACAATTTAAATGTATTGATGATCGATCAATACATATTACTATTAGTATATAAATAATAGATATAAACAAATTACAAATATCATATTTATATAAATAAGTTATAATAAATTCTTAAATTATATATATAACTAAATGACATACATTTTTCAGATTCATAAAATTATACAAAAACAATTTGTTACAATCAATTAAAATTCGTTAGTTTAAGAGGAAAATATTTCAAAATTATAGGAAATATATAATTTTTTAAAATACTATAGCATTCAATTCGTGATTAATCTCGATTAATCCATGTTTTGAAACTCATCAAACTGATTAAATAATGATTATACAATTAATCATTCAATACAATCCAATTACTCTCCGATTATTCCTTGTTCCGTGACTTCACCGATTAAATCCAATTCCCGCATTTTACAATAAATATGAGTATTAAATGATTTATTGAATGGTCAAAATAAATATATCAATAGAAAATATGTAAAGTATGAATTAAAGAAAATTCAGTAAGAAAACAGATATTGTGAAGACTTTACTGTAATAAATTTCTACAGTTATTTAATATAAAGTATTAAATATTTATTTTTGGTATTTTTTAATATAAAGTATACTTGGAGACTGACATGAAAGTCGGAACTCTTCGCCTGTATTTGACAGGGATAACTCATAAAACCCACAATTATACTAAAACTTTTCCCTTTAATTATTCGGGGCATCTACAAAAGCAAAAGAAAACAAAGGTCTCATATTCTCTCCCACTACGAACAAAAAAGTAGCAAAGCAAGCTTAATCATTGCTAAAAAAAAACAAAAAAGAAAAGACATTATTCATGCTTGATTCTTCGTGCAGATTTCCGGTTTAACCCTTGGCCGAATCCAGTAAAAACAAACGCACCACTTGACAACTTACTCAACCCGGTTTACATATAAAGTATACTTTGGAGACTGACATGAAAATCTGAACTCTTTTGCCTGTATTTCCCAGACTTCCTTTCATTTTTACTTCGTAAGAAAGTATGGCTGATGCTGTGATATCTTTTGCAGTTGAAAAGCTTGGTGATTTTCTTGTGCACCAGGTTAACATACGAATAGGGGTTAGAGATGATATAAGGTGGCTCAAAGAAGAACTGGGCTTCCTCCAGGCTTCTGTAAAACGTGTAGAATCAAGGCAAGAAGATGAAATCCGTCTATGGCTAAGCACTGTCAGAGATGTTGCCAATGATGCTGTGGATATCCTGAGGAGGTTTCAGGATGGACAAGCCAGTCTGGAACAAGGTCAAGGTCATATGCATACATTTCTCAACTGTATTTGCATCTGCAAGAAAGAAGCTCAGCTTTATGACATTGGCAATGATATCGAGTCACTCAAGAAAAGGATCGGTGTCATCAAGGAGAGGAGACTCGAGTATGGGATCGACAATATTTTAGCCGGCCCAGACGTGAAACAAAAAGAGAGAACCTTGATAAGAGCAAGCGCCATTGATAACAAGGTGGATGTAGTTGGCTTTAGGGAGGATGTTGACAAGTTGATGACAGAACTTAATAACGAGGATCCGCCCCTTAAAATCATTTCCATTCACGAAATGGGGGGGTTGGGCAAGACTTCACTTGCCACCAAGTTGTACAACTCTAACGAGTTGAGACATTTTGGCACCCGTGCTAAAGTTTGTGTCTCCAACGAATATACTATCAAAGATGTCCTTAAGAGGATAATAAAGTCTTTCAAAGGACCTGAGCACGAACAATATATGTCAAACATGGATGAGCGTGACTTGCTACAATACCTACCACAGTTACTCCAGAATGAAGGTTGCTATTTGGTACTTATTGATGATATATGGGATATAAACGCTTGGAACCAGATCAAGATCGCATTTCCAAACCAGGACAACGGTAGTAGGATCATCATTACCACAAGAAACAAGAAAGTCGCAGAGACTGTGGATATCAAGAATGGTTTAGCCTATCCACTTCGTCTTTTGAGGGAAGAGGAAAGCTGGGAATTGTTCTGCAAGATAGCAGAACCAAACCAGAATTTGGAGAACTTGGGAAGGGAGATGGTTGGTAAATGTGGAGGTTTACCACTTGCAATTGTGATACTGGGTGGCCTTTTATTCCACAACAAGAGCTACGACTATTGGTCAAAGGTGAAGGAGCTTATCTGGAGAAACTTGACAGATGACTCTGTGGATATTGTAGAAATACTAAGCTTGAGTTATAAAGACTTGTCTCCCCAATTGAGAGATTGTTTTCTCTACCTTGCAAGATATCCAGAAGATAAAATCATTTTCGTCGAACCTTTGAAGCACTTATGGATTGCAGAGGAATTCATATCAGAAGATGAAGAAGGAGATGGAGTACTCATGGAGGATTTGGCCGAGGATTGTCTGAACGAGCTAATTAATCGCAACTTGATTCAGATTGAGTATTGGCAATTGAATGGGAAAATTGTCACATGCCGGGTCCATGATCTTGTGCGTGAACTTGCCATAAAAAAAGCAAAGGAGCAGAAGTTGTTGGTTATTTTTGATTCAAGTAAACACCAACCAAATCTCATCCATTTATTGGAAGGACAACGGCGTCATGCTATTTACGATGAAATTGGTGAGTACCTTAAATTACTTGAGCAGCGTAGATTTGATGCTTTATATTTGCATTCCCTAATGTTGGCAGGTTATAGATTTAAAGTGGAATTAAAAGAAATAAAGTTGATGTACACTGGATTTAAAAATCTCACAGTGCTAGATATGTCGTGTGTAGCATCAAAGAGTGTACCAGAAGAATTAGGGGAACTGGTTCTTTTAAAGTTTTTAGGCTTAATGGGTACCGTCAGGAGAACAATAGCAGTGCCAGCAAGTATAGGCAAGCTGAAAAAGTTACGATCTTTATGGGGTGGGCACCATGATTGTTACTACACAGTTCCCAAAGAGATGTGGGAGCTGCCTGAGCTGAGGCATTTGTACGATTTATTCATTGAAATTAGCGAGAGGTTGAATATAGGTAGCCATCAAACAAAGCTCCATTCTTTTTCTGGTATAGATTTCAGGGAATGGGTCAAGATTGATACCGTCAATTTCACTAACCTCTGTACATTATATATAAGAGATAGAGAGGGAGGAGGAGGTCGCACTTTTGAATCCATTGCTAATTTAACAAATCTCCAAACGTTCATATTTGAGTGTGGTCATGATGTCGTTATTTCAACATTGAAACCGTTTTCGGTTTTGAATCGTCTCAAGAGCATAACTTTAAGGGGTGTTATAGAACTATCAGAATTCCGTTTTCTGCCAAATTCAGTCGAGGATTTAAATCTGTCTCATAGTAGGTTCACTGAAGATCCAATGCCCAGCTTGGGAAATTTACGGAATCTTACGACTCTTGATTTGTATGTAGTGTATGAGGGGAACAAAATGGTTTGCAGTAAAAATGCGTTTCCAAGTCTTCAAAGTTTAAGACTACGATATTTCACCGATCTAAAAGAATTGCAAGTCGAGGACAGAGCACTCCCTTGCCTCGAAAGTTTTAGAACAATTCGGTGTGGAGAGCTGAGGAGCATTCCAGTCCAACTAGAACGTATCTTGATCCAAACCAACTAGAAGTCTTAGAAACGCCCTGGAAGATTCTCGGCACTCGTGCATCACATTACAATATCATAAAATTTGTAATTTGTTTATGTTCAATTTGAATGTATTTTGTTTTTGTTTAATTTGAAGAATTTTAATTCTATTTGTTGATGATTAAAGTCTCATTCTAAAATGAATTTGTTTCTCCACTTTAGACTATTTGGACAGATACTTGGTTAATCAAGATTCCATTATTTTCTTTAGTTACATTGGGGCCGTTTAAGTTAGCTTAAAAGAAGTGACTTCTTGCTTATAGTAAAGAAGTGGAGTAGAAGTGAGAAGTAAATAAGTTAATAAAGTGTTTGGAAAAGAAGCAGAAGCTGTGAGAGAGAAGCTAACATTCTCAGCTTCTTTATGGAGCAATTACCTTAAACAATCACATAATTTTAGTATTGAAACTTTAGACGTTTCAGTATTTTATTTAAATTTATTATTCAAAATGATAACTTTTTTTTTCTATTGTGAATGTTTGATTGTATATATACGATATTTCCATTATTTTTAATAAATAATTAATTCCTAATGTTAATTAATTGTTTGTATTTTCTCTGCAAAAATATTGATGTGAACCTGGAACTTTCAGCCTTGCGGATTCAGTCGCGTTATAATCTTGCTGCGATCCTTAGATCACTTTACTGAAACTGGCTTTAACATTGTATGTGATCTTTCCTCCACATCAAACAGCCACTATTAAAGGAACGAAATGAAAATGCCACAAAAGTTCTTTTGTGCTAGTTATGTAATATTGCAAGATCGCTGAATCTAATGCCAGTAAATTCTGCAGATGCCTATTATTATTTTTGCAGATGTCTTAAATGCTATGTAGGTTTGCTTCTGCATAAGATTGACCGCATAAATGTTAAGATTTGAACTTAAATCCTTAAAGAAGTAGACTGCCTAACAGGATTAATATAATATATTCTGAACCTGACAAATTCTTTTTAACTGCCATGTTAAAAGGCCAAAGGAAACATGGTTTGTGACTTTATGAAGAGTGTTGTAGGCCTTCGAAGCTTGTTACTTAAGATGATTCAAGATATATTTATTAATAATCTTGGAATGTATAGCAGATGTTTGTCCACTATAGAAGATTTTCTTTAAGATTTGATCTTAGGTTTAACAGATTGTTTAGCTTCGTTACAAGGTCTAAGGGTTAGATGAATTGAAATGATTTTGTAATAAATGACCATTGTATAACTCTATAAGGTGAATCTATAGAATTGTAAGCTATTATTTTTGTTGCAGCTTGGGTTAGTTCTCTTCAAGGAACAACAGAATCTTCTGATGATTTTATAAGTCAGTGATGGTGAGAACCATAGTTGCAAACTTACAGAGCAACACACGAACAAGAAAGAAGAGAAATTAATTGACTACATTTCTTTTTACTTGTCTTCGTATAGTTATTACATCTCCAGTATATATAGAAGGTTACAAACAATACTAAATTCTAGTAAAAACAAATGTTCTGGATAGAAAGACCATAAAAGCCTTTTATCTTATCCCTTAACACTCCCCCTCAAGCTAAAGAGTGGGAACTTTGTGAACTCTTAGCTTGAAGATAATGGATTGATGATTAGACGCTAGTAAAAAGGAAGATGATCTGTTGTAAAGGTAGAAGAAGAAGCGAGAAGGAAAGATAAGAGATGGAGAAGAATTTGAAGAAATAGATTGGAAGAGACTGTTATGTTTGTCATTAGAAGACTGTTTCAACTTCTCTAAAGTCCTGGTTCTGCTTGCCAACCATTAGAGGATTGTGATAGACACATATCCTGGTTTTGCTTGCCACTAGAGGACTCTAGCTTACAGGGCTCAATAATAAGCATGAGTACTCGGTCACTTCAATGGAGTGACATTTCAGCTTCAACAACCCATGAAAGGGCACAAACTTGAAATTTCTGGTTTTGTTCTACAACCCTCTTCATTGTTTCTAAAGGCAAGAGCATCAGGATTTGCTTCTGAGTTGCGTTGCACAGCACCTTGGATTTTCTGAAGGCAAGGCCTGTTGCAGCCTGCAACCTTTTATTCAAACACATATTAGTCTACACAACAGTAGCCGTGCCTTGCACATGCTTCTACGCTAGTTTTATTATTATAATACTAATCTCTATACCTATTAGTAAAGAATTATCAAAAAATTATCCACACAGAAAAATAGAAATTTATTTTTCAAGTATAAGTGACTTCTTACCTATAAGTAGTAACTAACTTCTTTTAAACCAAGTCGAACCGCCCAAAATAAACTCAAAAAGTACATTCTTTATCGCTTTATGGGGCGGGCTCGGTAGATCTACACAGTTCCAGGGAGACATGGGAATTGGGAGCTGCCTGAATTATATTTTAGTAAATTTTTTCTTAACTCAGCTCAACTTGCAGTTGCTGTAAAACAAACACAACCACATGGGAAGAAGAAAATAAGTAGAAAAAGTTGCATCAGTTTTCAAGGCCAAAGTCTTTATAAAAAGTACACAAGACAATTTAGTGAATCATGATTTCTAATGACTATTAAAAAACTTATTCTTCTCATGTGACCTTAAGAAACTTATTTGTCTCATTGTGCATCTCCATGTTTCGTTCACACTAATTGGACGTCCAAGCTCAAATCAATATTTTAATACAAACTTAAGTTATACTCCCTCCGTCTCTAAAAACGTTTCTCGTTTGAAATGTCGGCACTGTTCATAACACGAGACAAATTACTAATTTACGTCTAATCTTTATATATCTTTATGCACGCTGCATAAACTTACAAATGACATAAAAATTGTGATTTGGGCTCCTTTCACCCACCATGCCTCCGTCAGGCCTAAAGAGTTCATAATACTTTGAGTTTTTTTTTGGGTGATATTATGAATTATGGGAGGCTTGAAACGAACCATCTTCAGATTAATTTTAAATAGCTGATTATAATCAGTTAGTCTTATGCAATAATATTGATGTAAATGTGAAACTTTCCGCCTTGCGGATTCAGCTGCGTTTTATTTTCTGCGATCCTTAGATGACTTTACTGATACTAGCTTATTTAAAATATCTGAAATATATTCTGACAGAAAAATACCTTACACTTGAAAACTTTACCATGAGCATCCACCTTCTCACGAGAGTTTGTTAGGGCAAAAAAGAGTCATGGAAGTTATGAACAGTGGCAGCATAATACTAAACCAACTAAGCTTTGCAGAAATCGGATGCCTGCGCTTTCTGAAGCCTAAATACAATGTTTGGACAATTTTTTTAGATTTGAAATTGAGCCAGAGACCCTGATTTCTATTAGACCAGTGTATAAACTATAAATAATTGCAGTTAGTAGATTAATGTGATTTAATATAAGAAAGCAATAATGTTACTCGAACTGCTAGTTGATTTAATGTAACTGTATTTTGATTATATGACTATGTGATATTTTTAATATTTATTGTATCCCCTCTCGAATTGTTATATTTTTCGCTTTTGTCTAGTTTGTGCTCATGGGCACATACTAAGCACTAAAATCTTTGCATTTAGCTCAAATTGATTGGTGAAGTTTTTGTATATGCAGAAGGGTCAACGGTCAACCATTATTACAAAGTAGGAGCCAATCAAAATTAGTTAAATACATGAGCACGATTGGATAGCCCAGTGGTTAAGGGTTTATGCTCTGTTGACCCAGGTCCTACATAAAATTTAGTGCTTAGCATGTGCCCATGAACACACACCGGAAAAAATAAACTCTTTGATGATAAACAAACCCTTTTATGGATGTGCTTTCTTGTATCTTGCTTAATTTTGGTCTATTAACAGAGGAGGGATAAATTCTTTCCGGCTCTGAAATTTTATACTGTCATCCGTTGGGAACACAATACTCAATAGCATAAAATGAATTGTAGAACTGCATGATTGATTTCAATACTCTGACAATTTAAAATTTGATGCAGTGTTGTGATTATCAAACTTTCTTATGTCTAAAATGATATTATATCCATATCATCTGAATCTTGATTTCACTATCATTATCTTTACATGTAGTATTGTTAACCACTAAGAAGATATATTGTTGAGTTCACATTTGAAATACTGCATTGTATTGCACAGCACCTTGGTTTTATATTGCATCATATACAAATGCCTGATGCAGTGGAGATCATTTGAAGTAGATCTTCAAAATTAAGATTCAATCATCCTACAATGACAAATTTGTGATTCATAAGTTCTTTGAGAGAAGAAAACTACACAGCAATCTGCATGACCTTTAATTCACACACACATTAGTCTACAACCTTTAAAGCTAGTTTTATTATTAGAATACTAATTTTTAATACCTATTGGTTATAAATTATCATAAAAAATTATCCAAACAAATAAATTAAAATTTATCTTTCACTTATAATTAACATTTTACTTCTTAATTGTAAGTGACAAGTAACTTCTTTTAAACCAAGTCGAACAGCCCCAAATAACATTGAATAGTACAATCTTTATAGTTTTATGGGACGGGCTGGGTAGATCTACAGTTCTACACCGTTCCCAGGGAGATATTCGAGCTGTCTGAGTTATATATATTTATTAAAATTAGCTGGGGTTTGAATATTGATAGCCACCAAACAAACCTCCATTCTTTATTAAGAATAGATAGGACTGGGTCAAGATTAATACTGTGAATTTCAATAACCTCGTACACTATCTATTATTTAACTCAGCTCAACTTGCAGTAGCTATAAAACAAACACAACCCAGCAAGCTGCAAATTTCTTGGAACTGGTTTAAACAAGAACATTTGGTAATCGTCACTTTCAAATGAATGGCCAGTTACCATATTCTGCTGAAAATAGGAATGCGATTATTTGATTATAGAAGCCTTTGCATTTCATTTATCTTCTGATTACGTCAAATGTTTTACATATACATAATCAGATACACTCATATACCTGCGCAAAAATTTCAAGTTTTTTCCTGGCAGTTAGACTGCCACGAACCTGTCAAAAAAACATGATTTTTGACCGTAAGATAAATATTCGCACCCAGGATTATAATAAAATTTTAATATAATCAGTGTTTTTTAGCCATTGAACATGACATATTAAAAAATGTTAGTATAATCATGACCGTTAGATATTTAACAGCCAGAAAATAACCTAATATTTATCGGGTGCCTGAGAATCGATTGTACCTTGTATCTTTACTTATCTTCAACATTATATTAAAAGTTTATTTATTTTCGTTCTGCCTATTGTTTAAGTTGGTAGATATTTATGTCAGAGAATAAACAGGATAAATAAGATATCAGTCCCGGCTAAGAATCGTTCGGTATCAGTAATTCTAGCATTGTTTGTTTGTTCTTATTTCTATAAAGACGAAACATTTCATGATTATCTCATATTTACAGTTTTAAATATATCATATCGACCTGGTTTAATTAAAAGTTGAAAGTGTTGGATAATACTCCCTTCATTTTTAAATATCTGTTTTTCTAAAATCAGCACACGGACCAAAATATCTGATATACATAGTCAAATAAATGCATCACAATTCACAAGTATAGATTTTTTTATCCTGCAGTGGTTTCATAAGCGGCGTGTATTTGATTAATTAATTTAGCTAATCTTTGTAATGATCTCGATGATCTCAATATATTAGGTTCCATAACTAAGCCCCAGACCCAAATTCCTAAATCAATCACTTAATTTTAAGGTAGCCCAAACTCGGTTCAATTTCTAGGTTCCAAGATCGATTTCCATATAAAACTAGTCTTAACTAGCACGAGATCAAAATCTCCAAAAACACAATAAAGTTAAGACATGCCAAGCACTTTAAAAGACCCAATGGTTACAAGCATAAAAAGTTCTTAGTAGCGATCCAAGAAAACCAAATATTGTCACGTAAACTCACCAATTGGAAAAATCTTCATACAGGCAATTTATCGAACACCTTCTCCGCATCACCCAACAAGCTACAAAGTTCGTTCAACTGCTTTAAACAGGAACCTTTGATAATCGTCACTTTGAAATGAACGGCCAGAGATCATATTATTCTGCTGAAAATAGGAATGCGCTTATTTAATTATAGAAGTCTTTGCATTTGAAATATTTTCTAATTAGTCAAATGTTTACGTATACATAATTAGATACACTCATATACCTGCTTGATAAGACGATTACAGAGAGGTCCTTGAAAAGCAATTGCAAATAATAAGGTGGATAATTTCGCAGGTGCTTCATGCTGCTTGCCCTGCTCATTGAATGTCAGTAAAACTTTATTAAATCTAAACAATTTCAAATAAGTAAATGTATTAGTATATTTTATAAACCGGGCCAATGTAAATTTATCTGGGATTACAATATACTGTTCAAGTTTAACACAAGCAGTTATAACCGTGTCAGGTTTTTTAAACCAAAACCAAAATACGAACCGGCAGTTATGGTTATCAATTTTAAAAATAATATATAATTGCGGTTACGATTATTCGGAAATCGAGACGAACCGGTCATGCTCTCCGCTGGGTGTGGCACATGCTCTGAAGAATGCTAGCTATGTAATATTATAAGATCGTGAAAAATAATGCCAATAATTTCTGCAAATGCCTAGTAATATTTTTACATATATTTCAGAATTAAATACCTTACATATATTCTGACAAAAACATACCCTTGCCAACAAGCCCTTGATATTGGCTGTGCTTTATACCATGTCTGATCCAGGGGTAAGTGATGCCCATATTTCAAAGAAGATGATCAGCTGGGCCGCACATGCTCGGAAGAAGAAGATAATGAAGAACTAAGGGGGGGTTTAGGTCAGTTTAAAAAAAGGTGATTTTTTATTTAAAGTAAAGAAGTGGATAAGAAGAGAGAAGTAAATAAGTTAATGAAGTGTTTGAAAAAGAAGCAGATACTCTCTGAGAGAACTCAGAAGCTAGCATTCTCAGCTTCTTAAAAGTGTTTATACTTATTTAGGCAAACGGGCAAAAGAAGCCGAAGTCAGAAGCAGCTTCTGCTTCTTTGGAACAAACAACCCTAAATATTGTATCTTCACTTATCGTATTGAATTTTATTGCAACATGCAATTTTAATTTGTTGTTGCAGACTGATTTGCATTTTCAGAGCCATGCGGTCCTAACTCTCCGGGAGGCAGCTGAGGTATACCTAATAAACCTGTTGGAAGATATTAAGGTTGTGTTCATCTCATGGAATAGAATGAGGGCAGAATGGAATGAAACTACATGGACAAGTTTTATGAAGATCGGAGAAAGTATAAAGTAATAATGATTAAATATGAGTGAGTTAAAAAATTTCATGAAGAAGATGCTAAGAAAAAATGATGAAATAGAATCAACATTCCTTTCAAAACATGTGGGTTAGATTTTTAGTTGAAATAGTTAAAATGGAATGATTGAAAGAATAAAAATAATAAACAATTTCACTAATCACTCCCAATTTATAATGCAAATTTCATTCCATTCTCTCCACATTCCATTCCATCCAAGTGAACACAGCCTAACTTGTGCGCTATTCATTCTAAGTGTGTGACAAACATGTCTAAAGACATTCAGCTGGCCAGGAGGATCCGTGGGGAGCGTGCTTGAGTTGTTTATTTTCGTTACACATATTGGTTAAGTTCGTCGATAGTTATTTTCAAGAACAGGCAGAGTAATTGAGATATTAGTTGTTTCCCGGCAAGTCAAAGAGTCTGAAGCCTAATTTCTCTTTTTGTTCCTCTTCACATAACGAATGCAGTGCCCTCATCAACAATTTAAACTACTTTTAAAAACTCGATTACGTGTGCATGCTTGTGTCCATATAAATTTATGTTTCATTACATGTATGCACATACATTATTGTGCATAATTTTAGCTTATGAGTTGAAAAGGTTGCATCAATTTTCTAATACCAAATTCTTTAAAAAATGTAACAGGTCAATGTAAGTTAATTGCCTCAACTTGCGACTATTATAGAATTCTTTTTTTGAAACCAAATTCTTTATAAAATGTAACATGTCAATTTAAGTTAACTACCTCAACTAAGGATTGTTATAAAAACACATGCAATCATATGGGAAGAAGAAAATAAGCAGGGCCAACTTCTTTACAGAATGTACACATGAAAATTTAATAAATTGATCATGATTTCATGAGTCATTAAGATTTTTAGTGACTATTAAAAAATTAGTATAAAATTAAAAAGTAGAATCGAAATGAAAAATATACATTAATTTTTAGGGAAAAATAAATTTTTTTACCATCAAACTTATTATTTATTTAGAAACCTACCACTGAACTATTAATTTTTTTTTTCACTAATGTTAGGTTCTGATTTTTTTTGTCACTAACATTAGGTTCGGATTTGATTATTAACACTATGTTATTCTTTTTAATATTATTAAAATATAGTGGTAGTATGCAGTATAATGGTGATATGATATGTGTCTATATCTCTATATTTAGTACCCCACATGTGTCCTAGGTAGGTTTAATAAGAATAATTAGGTCGTTTGTATTTTTGTGTTTTTTCTTCATGCGTATCTTAAAAAACTCCCTGATGACCCCATATGAAAGAAAATGTTATCATAGAGTTATGTTTAATTTTATTATTTAATAAACAAAAGACAAACTTAACAATAACGCAATATGCATGATGCATCCCAGACACGCAGGGTATGCGGTGGAATCCAGCAAATCAGCGAGTGTAGCACATCACAGAGTACTTTAATTTTCGTTAATTTTTCATTAAAATTGAAATTATAATAAATTTGAATGATAAATTCCACTTTCAACTCTGCATTTGAATTACTCCCTCAATGCTCTCTTACCAAAATCTTTCTTTTATTGAATTAAGTAAAATAAATTGATTATTTCTAAAATATAATCTTTTTATAATCTTACAGATTATAATCACCTGTCAGGAAAAAAAAAAGAATGAACGGGAACATGATTATAATGATTTTGGATCTTGGGACTTTATTAGTCTTGCTTTAAAACACATGACACACAACTTGACTTCAAAAAAATCATACGATTATTATTAAAAAAAACACAAGCAAAAACGCTAGGTGAATCATAAAATTTGATATTCAACTTTCTTGAACTGTCAAATTGTTTAGTACTTCGGTTCAAAAGTTTTGTTTCAAAAGTTCAACAAAACAAAATTCAGAATCAATCTGTTCGGTAGAGGGAATACAAGTATACAACCCCAAAATACAACCATATCAAAATATTCTGATGATAAAACAAGAGATCAATATTGATGGGATCTAGTCTGACAAATGTTTTGATTATTAACGCAAGTTTCTGAATTGTATACAACATTGCATGCAGCAGAATATGTGACCAAACTCGAAAAATGAGTAAGCTGAAGAGACAAAGAAGATACAATGGAGAGCCGAAAATCAAAGATTTTTAACAACAATAATAGTGATTCCGGTTTGTGTTTCACCATATCAAATTTCAATTACCCTTCAACACGTTATTATGTGATATAAGAAAAGCGGCTAATTTTGATCGCATATATTTTCGACGGTAATAGTTCGAAGTTAAAAGTGACGACGAGACTTAGTCAAATTAGAGACCTGTTGAAAAAATCCGTCAAAATTGTGGACTATTTTTAACCGCTTATAAGCCATTCACTTCTGTCCCTCCAAAATTTGAGCGAAGGTTTTCCAGCCTAGTCCCAGTCGAAAATACTCACGGTCGAAAATAAATTGAAGACGGGAATTTTGCCTTTTGTTTCTGAAAAAAAGTTTAGCGTGAAAACATTATTTTTGACCAAATTTGCTCGAATATAAAAGTTCAACCGGATAGTTACTCTTTTTTCTTTTTTTTTTGAATAAGGATAGTTACTCTTTTTGATCATCCCAATCGCTACACTTTCGACTAAGAGGTTGTTTGATAAAACTGAATAAAAAATGCTGAGTCATTAAATTTGCTGAATACACTGAATGAAGAATTTACCTGAATGAAAAATTTACTGAAAGAAATTTATTGTTTGATAACAATCATATTAAAATATCTGAATGCCAATATATTTATCATTTTACCCTTATATTTCCAACATACATCATAAATCATCCAAAATTATAACAAATATAATTTTATTCAAAATTATAAAAAAAGTATAATCTTATCCAAAATTATAAAAATTACAAAAATGTAAATCATCCGAAATTATTAAAAAATTATAATTTTGGATAAATTTTTATAATTTTGGATGATTTATGATGTTAAATTTTTTATAATTTTTATAATTTTGGAATTTTATCCATAACTATAATTTCAAAATTATATTTTTAAATTTTTATCTAAAACACATCATAAATCATCCAAAATTTTTATCCAAATCATAAAAAAATTAATCCAAAATTATAAAAATCATCCAAAATTTTTATAATTTTATATATTTATAGCCCATATCAAGATTAATCAATTCTTTATTTTTTTAAAGAAAAGTGAAGAAAAGTGACGGGTATCTGATAACACACTGTTAAAGCAGCTAGCATAAACGCAGGATGGGTGAAAATAAAGGGTTGAGTTTGAGGGTATACATTGGAAAACCCTATTCAGAGGCTCTCTTACCCACTAAGCGAGAGTCCACGCTCTTATCCAATAAGTATGTTTTGGTTTCATTAAGCACGTTTGATAATCTGTTAAAAAAATTAAATCTCTGACCGAATAAGTAAAATGGCTATTAAGAGGCTATTAAGAGTTATCAAACACCCCCTAAGACTATCGAAGTTGTATTTTGACCGTTTCTGACTGAAAAAATATATATATATTCGACTATCTCTAATCAAAATTAGCCGTCTAATTCAACAATACCTAAAGTGTTTAGTTATATCATAGTAATAATTTAGTATTTCCTTATTACCAAGTGCCACAAAATTTTGCCTATATATAGTCAGATAAATGCATCACAAAATAAAAAAAATTATTCTGCAGTGGTTTCATAAGCGTTGTGTATTTGATTAATTAATTTAGCTAATCATTGTGATGATCATCGTCACCCATCATCAGAAATTCTGCATATATACACAAGTAATGTAACAACAGGTTCAGTGAAGATATATTCAAGTAAATAACCTCAGTTAACTAACAAATTAATTCGTCACGGAAAAGGAAAAATTAAAAATTAACTGTTAACTCACAAACTTGAAATTCTGGTTTTGTTCTACAACCCTCTTCATTGTTTCTAAAGGCAAGAGTATCAAGATTTGCTTCTGCTTTGTACTCCCTCTGTCCCATTTTATGTGACCCTTATTCCTTTTTGGGACGTCCCAAAAAGAATGAACCTATCATACTTACTATTTTTGAACACTACTTTTCACTATTACACCCACTACTTTCTTCCACTATCTCCATTCTATAATAATATAAACACTATTACACCCACTATCTTCCTCCACTATCTCAAATCTATTATTAAATATTGATAGGTCCCACAACTTTACTCACTTTTCAACTAAACTTACTACCTTTTTCTTAATCTCCGTGAAAGTCAAAACAGCTCACTCAATATGGGACGGAGGGAGTATTGCACAGCACCTTGGATTTTCTGAAGGCAGGCCTGTTGCAGCCTGCAAACTTTTATTCAAACACACATTAGTCTATAACCATTTATTCAAACACATATTACACAACAGTAGGCGTACCTTGCACATGCTTCTACGCTAGTTTTATTATTATAATACTAATTTCTATACCTATTAGTTATAAATTATCAAAAAATTATCCAAACAGAAGAATGAAAATTTATTGTTCAATTATACGTGACTTCTTACCTATAAGCAGTAACTAACTTCTTTTAAACCAGGTCGAACCGCCCCAAATAACATCGAATAGTACATTCTTTATCGCTTTATGGGGCGGGCTTGGTAGATCTACACAGTTCCCAGGGAGACATAGGAGCGGCCTGAATTATATTTTAGTATAAATTTATTTAACTCAGCTCAACTTGCAGTTGCTATAAAACAAACACAGCCACATGGGAGAAGAAAATAAGAAAAAGTTGCATCAAATTTCAAGGCCAAACTCTTTATAAAATGCACAGAGGACAATTTAGTGAATCATATGATTCCGCATGGCTATTAAAAAAAACTTATTTGTCTCATGTGCATCATAAAAAACTTATTCGTCTCATTGTGCATCTCCATGTTTCGTTCACACTAATCGAACGTCCAAGCTCAAATCAATATTTTAATATAAACTTAAATTATAATAAATAATATGTTCCACTTTGAAGTAGTCTTACTCCCTCAGTGACCTTCTACCAAACTCTTTTGCCAATATTTCCCAGCCATCCTTTCTTTTTGACTTCTTAGAGAAGTATGGCAGATGCTGTGCTATCTTTTGCAATTGAAAACCTTGGTAATTTTCTTGTGCACCAGGTTAACATACGAATAGGAGTTAGAGATGATATAGGCTGGCTCAAAGAAGAGTTAGGCTTCCTCCAGGCTTCCGTAAATCGTGCAGAATCAAGGCAAGAAGATGAAATCCGTCTATGGATAAGCACTGTCAGAGATGTTGCCAATGAAGCCGTGGATATACTGAAGAGATTTCAGGATGGACAAGCGAGTCTGGAACAAGGTCATATGGATAGATTTCTCAACTGTATTTGCATCTGCAAGAAAGAAGCTCAGCTTTATGACATTGGCAACAATATCGAGTCACTCAAGAAAAAGATCGGTGTGATCAAGGAGAGGCGACTCGAGTATGGAATAGACAATATTTTAGCCGGTCCAGATGTAAAACAGAAAGAGAGAACCTTAATAAGAACAAGTGCCATTGATAAACAGGTGGATGTGGTTGGTTTCAAGGACGATATTCAAAAGTTGATGAAAGAACTTAATAGCGAGGATCCGGCCCTTAAAATCATTTCCATTCATGGAATGGGGGGATTGGGCAAGACTTCACTTGCCACCAAGTTGTACAACTCTAACGAGTTGAGAGATTTTGGCACCCGTGCTAAAGTTTGTGTCTCCGGAGAATATACCATCAAAGATGTCCTTAAGAGGATAGTAAAGTCTTTCAAGGGACCTGAGCACGAACAATATATGTCAAACATGGATGAGCATGACTTGCTGCAGTACCTGTCAAAGTTACTCCAGAATCAAGGTTGCTATTTGGTACTTATTGATGATATATGGGATATAAACGCTTGGAGCCAGATCAAAACTGCATTTCCAAACCAGGACAACGGTAGTAGGATTATCATTACCACGAGAAACAAGAAAGTAGCAGAGACTGTAGATAACAAAGGTTTAGCCTATCAACTTCGTTTCTTGAGGGAAGAGGAAAGCTGGGAATTGTTCTGCAAGACAGCACAACCAACCGACCAGTTGGAGAACTTAGGAAAGGAGATGGTTGGTAAATGTCGAGGTTTACCACTTGCAATTGTGATACTGGGCGGCCTTTTATTGCACAACAATAGCTATGACTATTGGGCAAAGGTGAAGAAGCATATCTGGAGAAACTTGACGGATGACTCTGTGGATATTGTAGAAATACTCAGCTTGAGTTATAAAGACTTGTCTCCCCAAATGAGAGATTGTTTTCTCTACCTTGCAAGATTCCAAGAAGACCAAATTATTGACGTCGAACGTTTGAAGCATTTATGGATTGCAGAGGAATTCATATCAGAAGATGAAGAAGGAGATGGAGTACTCGTGGAGGATTTGGCCGAGGATTGTCTGAACGAGCTAAGTAATCGCAACTTGATTCAGATTGAGTATTTGCAATTGAATGGGAAAGTTGGCAGTTGCCGGGTCCATGATCTTGTGCGTGAACTTGCCATAAAAAAAGCAAAGGAGCAGAAGTTGTTGGTTATTTTTGATTCAAGTAAACACCAACCAAATCTCATCCATTTATTGAAAGGACAACGGCGTCATGCTATTTATGATGGAACTGGTAAGTACTTGAAATCACTTGAGCAGCATATATTTGATGCTTCATTTTTGCGTTCTCTCCTGCTCGAAGGTTATGAAGATAAAGTGGAATTAAAAGAAATGAAGTTGATTTACACGAGCTTTATAAATCTCAAAGTGCTAGATATGTCGAGTGTAGAATCACATTGGATACCAGAAGAAATAGGGGACTTGGTTCTCTTAAAGTTCTTAGGCTTAATGAGTAATGGCGGTAAAACAGTAGCAGTGCCAACAAGTATAGGCAAGCTGAAAAAGTTACAATCTTTATGGGGTGGGAGCGATGGTAGTTATTACACAGTTCCCAGAGAGATGTGGGAGCTGCCTGAGTTGAGGCATCTGTACTATTTATTCATTGGAATTAGCGGGAGGTTGAATATAGGTAGCCACCAAATAAAACTCCATTCCTTGATAGGTATACAAATGAGGGAATGGGTCAAGATTGATACTGTAAATTTCATTAACCTCAGTACATTACATATGCTAAATATTGATGGAGAAGGTTACTCACTGGAATCACTTTCGTCTTTGAATCTTCTCAAGAGCGTCTACTTAGTGGGTCCTATAAAAGAGTTACGTTTTCTTCCAGATTCAATCATGGATTTGACCCTATGTAACAGTCACTTAAAGGAAGATCCAATGCCTAGCTTGGGAAATTTACCGAATCTTACGGCTCTTGAGTTAGATAGAAGAGTGTACCTTGGAAATAAAATGGTATGTAGTCAAAATGCGTTTCGGAGTCTTCAGATTTTAAGACTAAGAAGTGTCTACAATCTGGAAGAATTGCAAGTCGAGGACGGAACATTCCCTTGCCTCAAAAGTTTTCAAGCACTTGACTGTGAAGAGCTGAAGAAGATTCCTATCCAACTAGAACGTTTCTTGACCGAATTCGGTAAAGGTGAGATGAATAGTTTCTCTCTTATTTTAAACGTCTTTTTTCGATATTGGTAATTTGTTTCTATTTAATTTGAAGTATTTCAATTCCATTTGTGTCGATTAAAGTTTAGGCTTGTAATATATAAGATGCACTTATTTTTCTTTCCTATCAAGATTTCATTATTTTCTTCAATTTCATTATATGGAATATTTGGTGATCAGACATTTAGTATTTGAATTTTGGACGGTATTCAAAGCGATATCTTTCTTTCTATTTAATTATTGCTTGACTGTGTGTATATGATATTATTATAATATGAAAATTTAATTATTTACTAATATTGATTGTTTGTTATTTTCATTATTTGTTTGAAGCCCTCATTTTTTTTCTCCTGAACATGTTCCAAAACTATCATATTTCATAAATTGAATATAGACTATGTTAATATATTTAAAAATAATATAATTTTTTGATAATTATCAATTAATTTATTGTAATCGAATAAAATGTGGATTTTTGAGTTGAGACAAAATGAGTGGGAGGGGCTCCCATGCCATCTGTTACTCACTTACTCCTAGTTTGTTTGTTGTGTTGAGAGTTTGAGCTTGTTTTCTTACCAAACACTTGTAACATTAGCTCAGGTGCGTAGGTTTTACTGCCACTCACTGAAGGCTTCTATATGCATGCTACATAAATTTACAGATGACATAAAAATTGTGACTTTGTGCATGCTACATAAACTTACATTGACATTAAAAGTGTGATTTGGGTTCCTTTCACCAGCCATGCCTAAAGGTTTCATGTTACTTTTAGTTATTCTTTTCGGTGATATTATGAATTATGGGAGGCTTGAAACTAACCATCTTGGGATTGATATTAAATAGGAGTAACAGCTTACAATCAGTTAGTCTTATGCAATAGTATTGATGTAAACCTGGAACTGCCTCGCAGATTCAGCTGCATTATAATGTTCTGCAATCTTTAGATTACTTTAGCGAAACTATCTTTAATATTTCAAGTAGGGCTGAGCATGGTTCGGTTTGGACGGTTTGGAGGTCCAAACCGAACCAAAGCGAAATTTTCGGTTTCGAAAATTAACAACCAAAAGCTATAAAAACCAAACCGAACCGAACCGATTCTTAACGGATCGGTTCGGTTTGGTTTCGGTTCAATACCAAAATATTAAAAATAATTGTACACTTTTATTAAATCATAATAAGTTTAGGTGTTCCCTTTTTTGTCACTTCACAAAATTTATTAAATAAAGGTGAAACTTGTATAACTCTTCGATATAAATAATTTCAGGTGCTACCCTAATACGTTGTTATGAAACAAATAATTTATTTTATTTTAAAAACTAAACAAAATATTTTATTTAAAAAAGAAAAAGATGAAAGGTTGATTATTAATGAAGAATTAATAAAATAAAGATGGAGAAAAAGGAGAAGAACAATTTCAAAAGTAAGAAAAATATCTATAATATTGATCTAACACTTGAACACTTAAATACCTAATTAAATATATAAAAATAATAATTATATAACACATGTGCTAACGGTTCGGTTCGGATATTTCGATCGGTTTGAAGGTGAAAACCGAAACTAAACGGAAAATTTTCGGTTTTCTAATTATCAAAACCAAAACCAAACCAAACCGTTGAGAAACCGAAATATTCGGTTTGGACTGTTTGGATCGGCCGGTTTGGATCGGTTTCGGATAATTATACTCAAGCCTAATTTCAAGTTTCCGAAATAGATTCAACATTGCAACGGACAATATATAGGAACATTTTATTATTCTGTGGGTGATCAAACTCGACAATTGAGTAGAACTAATTGAAGAGGGGAACAAAGAATATACAAATCGAAGAAAATTGACCCTCAAGCCCCATTTTGAAACTTCAACACCCAATTATATATTTAAACATATTCTGAAATATACTTTGACAGAAAAATACCTTAAATTTTAAAACTTTATCATGAGGCCTGCACCTTTTCACAAGAGTTTGTTAAGGTGAAAAAGAGAGTCATGGAAGTTAGACGAAGGCAGGATAATACTAAACCAACTAAGCTTTGCAGAAACCGGATGCATAGCGCTTTCTGAAGACTAAATACAATGTTTGGACAATTTTTTTAAATCTGAAATTTAGCCAGGGACTAAAGCTAGCAAGTAAAATCTGTAAATTGAGTTTCGTCGACCTAAAAAACAGGGATTTTTTAAGTTAGACAAAACTAGTGGGAGGGAGTAATATTTAAGAGCTCCTAACTGTTGGTTTGTTTGTTGTGTTGAGATTTTGAGATTGTTTTCTTGTCCAACAGTTGTAAAGTTTTAAGCTTAGGTTCTGCGGCCACTCACCAAAGGCTTCTATATCTTTATGCACGCCATATTAAATGACATATGACATAAAAATTGTTATTTGGGCTCGTTTCACCAGCCACGCCTAAAGAGTTCATATGAGTCTGAATAAATTAATGGTGTTTTAACTTTTAAGGTGAGTGATATTACGAATTATGGAAGGCTTGAAACTAACCATCTAGGATCGATATTATGAATAACAGCTTACAGTCAGTTATTCTTCTGCATAATATTGATGTAAACCTAGAACTTTCAGCCTTGCGGATTCAGTTGCATTATAATCTTGCTGTGATCCTTAGATTTCTTTTCTGAAACTAGCTTTAACATTGCATGTGAAGTTTCCTCCACATTAAACAGAGCCACTATTAGAGGATAACAAAATGAAAATGCCACTTTTCTGGTTTAGCTAAAGTTCTTTCGTGCTAGTTATGTAAGATCAGGGAAAATATTGCCAGTAAATTCTGCAGATGCCTAGTAATATTTTTACATACTGTTCTATCTTAAATTTGTTTCTGCTTAAGATTGACAGCTTAAATGTTAAGATTTGAACTTAAATCCTGAAGGAAGTAGACTGCCTAACAGGACTAGTATTTTTAACCTTACATTAGAGCCTTTAGGGACAAATTCTTTTTAACTGTCACGTTAAAGACCCAAGGAAACATGGTTTGTGACTTTCTGCAGAGTGTTGTAGGGCGTAAAAGCCTTTTACTAAGATGATGGAAGATAAATTTATTAATAATCTTATAATGTACAGTAGATGTTTGTCCGTTGCAGAAGGTTTCCTGTAAGATTTGATTGTAAGTTTAACAGATTGTTTAGCTTCATTACAAGAGATCATGGTTGTTAGACGAATTGAAATGTTTCGTAATAAATGACCACTGTATAACTCTATGAGGTGAAAAAATAGAATTGCAAGTTGTTATTTTTGTTGCAGCTTTGGTTAGTTCTGTTCAAGGAACAATATATTCTTCTGATGATTTTATAAGTTGGTGATGGTGAGACCCATAATTGTAAACTTTAAAAGCAATGCATGAACAAGAAAGAAGATAAATTAATTGACTAAATTTCTTTTTACTTGTCTTTCTACAGTTACTACATAAAAAGAATATATAGAAGGTTACAATACTAAATTCTAGTAAAAACAAATGTTCCAGATAGAAAGACATAGTACCCTTTAATCTTGTCCCTTAACACTCCCCCTCAAACTACCTTCAAACTAAAGAGTGGGAACTTTGTGGAGCTCTTATCTTGAAGATAATGGATTGATGTTTAGACGCCAATATAAAAGTGATAGTAGTTGCAGGCCATATAAAGAAGATGATCAGTCGTAAAGGTAGAAGAAGCGAGAAGGAAAGATTAGAAATGGAGAAAAAACTGAAGAAATAGATTGGAAGAGTTATGAGAGATCAAGAATCACAACAACTTGTCTGAAGGCAAGTTAAGCTGTCAGATTTATAGAAGAAAATGATAGCAACTTGACAAAGCAAGATAAGCCTATCAAAAAATTGGAAGAAAACCTACTTATGGTTCCCTTTTAAATCTTCATCGATTTCTTAATTCCTTTTCACCAGTAGTAACATCTGCTTTCAAAAGGCATTTCAAGGCTCATCGCCTCAACAGAATTTGGCGAGATTTTTTAACCGGAGAATCGACGCACAATTTTCCAGGCACCATACAGGTTCACCATACATATTTAAACTCACATCCTGACTTAGCTTGCCATTAAAGGACCATGACTTTGTTTACCATTAGAGGGATCCTGACTTTGCTTGTCACTAGAAAACTATTTCAACTTCTTTAAAGTCATGATTTGGCTTGCCAACCATTAGAAATTTGTGATAGACACATGTCCAAATTACGCTTGCCACTAGAGTATTGCTTACAGAGCTAAAAATAAGCATCAGTACTCGGTCACTTCAATGGAGTGACCTCTCAGCTTCAACAACCCGTGAAATGGCACAATATCGAGTAAACAAAGCTCCATTCCATAACTCAGCCATCCGGATTCCGGACCCAAATTCCTAAATCAATCACTTAAAAGAGTATTTTTAAGGTAGCCCAAACTAGGTGCAATTTCTAGGTTCCAAGATCAATTTTCATATACCACTAGTCTTAACCAGCGCTAGATCAAACTCTTCAAAACACAATAAAGTGAAGACATGCCAAGCACTTTAAAAGACCCAATGGTCACAAGCATAAAAAGTTCTTAGTAGCGATCCAAGAAAATAAAATATTGTCAAGTAATCTCACCAATTGGAAAAAATCTTCATACAGGCATTTCATCGAACACCTTCGCCGCATCACCCAACAAGCTGCAAATTTCTTTGACCTGGTTTAAACAAGAACCTTTGGTAATCGTCACTTTGAAATGAATGGGCAGAGATGATATTCTGCTGAAAATAGGAATGCGCTTATTTGATTTTACAAGTCTTTGCATTTGAAATATTTTCTAATTACGTCAAATGATGTACATATACATAATCAGATACAGAGGTCCTTGATATGATGATATTGGCTAAAAATTGTTTAGGTACCAGTATCATGGCATTGCTTATTCTTATTTCTATTAAGACCATTAATTTCATTCTGTTACTTCAGCATCTCTCGTGCGAGAAATCCACAGGGCATTCAATAGTCCCACCATTTCTTATCGAATGGGTTGGGTATGCAGGTTAAGAAATATATATAAAATAGTGAAAAAGAGGAAGAAAAATGGGTAAAGTGGTGGGATCCATTGACTTTTAATCTATAAAAAGAAGATAGTGGAATAAAAGTAGTGTGAAAAAGAAAAAAATGGAGAATTGATGGGATCCATTGACTATTTTTGATAAGTTTTAAAATATAAATAATTGGATGGAACACCCCAAAAAAAAATATAAAAAAATGGGTGAGACGAGGAAGTATTTAATTTTAACTCAATAAGAGATTGCTAATTTGACTTTTTTCGCCCAGAAGGCCATTCAGTACTATCATAACGCAGAGATTTGTTGATACATCTGTTTTTCCGCTGTCCTTATTTATTTCTTGCTGTCCTTATTTATTTCTTGTATTCTTGACCGGTCATTTGACAAGTCTAAATGTTATTTATCTGATTAATTAATATCGATTTTTCTAGTGAGTGTGCTCATAACCACACACTAAACACCAAATTCTATAAGTTTGGTGGATTTTTATTGGCTCCTACTTTTTATAATGGTGGACCCCCCTACAAATTCACCAACCATACCAATAAAAAACCATCAAACTTATAAAATTTGGTGCTTAACACGTGCCCATAAGCACACTAGACAAACCCAATTAAGATATCAGAATGATATAGATGAATAAAATTATTTGATACGCAATTTTTCAGAATGACCTGAATTTTAATTTTACAATTTTCTCTTCGAAAAATATATTTAATTATAAGTTATGATACCTATTAAACACAGTAATCAAATAATTATAAGATTTATTCAATATTTTAATCAATGAAAATATAGTCACGAAAATATAAGAGAACATTATATAATTCAAAAAAGGTTTAGTGACCTTTTAGCCCTCGAAGTATGGGTGGAAGTTTCGATGCAGTCTCAAAGTTTAAAGTCGTTTGATTCGACCCTTCAAGTTTTTAGATTATACCTTTTAGCCCTTGTGGCGTATACCGGTATATAACGGGGTGGACAAAGTTGATATTTCACACGCGAGGGTTAAAAAGGCATTAAACATCGAGGGTTAAAAGTAACATCTAATGTATTTTAATGTATTCTTCAGGGGTTAAAAGGAACGAGATGTATATTTTAGGGCTTAAAAGAATACACCCAGACTTTATCCTGAATATGAATTGTCAAGTTTATCCCCGTTATATACCGTTATTTGAAAGAAAAGAAAAGGCTAAAAGATACAATAGTGAAACTTTAAGGGTCGAATCGAACGGCTTTAAACATTGAGGCCGCATCGGAACTTTCACCCATATTTCGAGAGCTAAAAGGTCATTAAGCCTTCAAAAAGGATACTAATTTTGGAAAAAATAATTGTATTCTTTAAGGAATAATTAAATAATATAATTGTATACAGGAGATCAACAAATATCAAATTAATTTCATGGTTAATGATTTCAAACAATAGGAAACAATATATTAATTATTCAACACTTGCAAAATATGTATTGCAGTAGTCAAGTTTCCGTAAATATTATAATCTGAATGATTCAAAAAAAATAAAAATTAAAACACAGAATGTTTCAGTAAGTTTTAAGAATCAATCAGATAATATAGTAATTTATCAAACGAGCTTAGCGACTGAGCGATTCAGTTTTCAATCAGTTCAGCAGCATTCAGAAGTTTTCAAATGGCCCCAACCGTTCCTCGTGCAGGGAAAGAAGTATTCCAAATGTTGTCATCAAGGTAATGAGTTATGAGATCGTTTTCTCATAGTTTTTGTACTATTTGACTTACCAAGCATCGTTGCATGGTGGTGATCAGACTCCCCAGACTTTTGCGGCCAAACTATACGATGATCCTCCTTCGCGAGGTTCAACCATAACTGATAACTTAAGCTTTGTAAGACTCAAGAACAAATGATAATGAATACTGGTACAATTCTCGTCTTTAGCGATGTTTGATAGGAAATACTAGATACCAGAAAGTGTTCTCAAATCTTATTGGCAATGTGATTGGTTTCGCTCACACTAATGATAATGAGACCCCCGTATCTATGTACATAAACCACGCAATTAAAATTAGTCATCTGTCTGCCACGTCATTTGGAAAAAAAAAACTGGAAACAAAATTTGAGATACGTACCATTACTCATTGTCTAAAGCATATTAACATTAGTCGGATTAAGTTCTTGCCAAATGCTTTTAACGGTTGCAGCTCAAATATTATATGTTATCGCTGCTTACTGGGGTTGCGGTGGTCCCTGCATCATTTCAAATAAGAGTAAATTTCAGAAGTTTCACTATATTATAAACTGACTTGTAAAAATGTGGCTGATTTTTAAAATTAGCAAAAAAGTGGCTGAAATTCGTCACAGAAAGGGAACAATTATGAATAATTATTTGTGTTTCTCAATAACTGTTAACTCACAAACTTGAAATTTCTGGTTTTGCTCGACAACCCTCTTCATTGCTTCTAAAGGCAAGAGTTCTATAGCACAGCACCTTGGATTTTCGAAAGGCAGTCCTGTTGCAGCCTGCATCATATACAAATGACTGAGGCAGTGGACGTCATTTGAAGTATATCTTCATAATTAGGATTCTCTCATCATAGAATGACAAATTTGTGATTCCATAGAGACAGCATGAAATATAAAACACAGCTTTGATTCATAAGTTCTTGGAGAAGAAAACTACACAGCAATCTACATATATCCTTTTATTCAAACACACATCAGCCTATAACCTTTTATTCAAACACATATTAGTATACACAACGGTGCCCGTACCTTCTAAGCTAGTTTTACTATTCTAATACTAATTTCTATACCTATTAGTTATAAATTATCATAAGATTACCCAAATAAATAAATCAAAATTTATTTTTCACTTATAATAACTTTTTGCTCACAAGTAGTAACTTTTTTTAAACCAAGTCGAACGTCCCCCAAATAACATTGAATAGTACAATCTTTATAGATTTATGGGGATTGGGGCGGGCTCGGTAGATCTACACAGTTCCCACTTCCCAGGAAGACATGGGAGCTGCCTAAGTTATATATTCATTAAAATTAGCGGGGTTTGAAGATATTGGTAGTCACCGAACAAAACTCCATTCTTTATTCAGTATAGATAGGAATGGGTCAAGATTGATACTGTCAATTTTATTAAGCTCCATACATTATTTGTTACAGTATATTTTGGTATAATTAGTTAACTCAGCTCAACTTGAAGTTGCTACAAAAGAAACACAACCACATGGGAAGAAGAAAATAAGTAGAAAAAGCTGCATCAGTTTTCAAGGCCAAAGTCTTTATAAAATGTACAGAGGACAATTTAGTGAATCATGATTCCATATGACTATTAAAAAACCTATTCTTCTCATGTGCATCTTAAAAAACTCCCAACATCTCAATGTGCATCTCAATGTGCTCAAATCAATATTTTTATACAAACTTAAATATACTCTGACAGAAATACTAAACCAACTAAGCTTTGCAGTAATCAGAGGCATGGGCATGGCGCTTTCTGAAGCCTAATACAATGTTTTGGACAATATTTTCAGAATTTGAAATTGAGCTGGGAACTAAAGCTAGCAAGTAAAATCTTTAACTTGAGTTTTCGTCGACCTAGAAAGGAGGGATTCTTCTCCAGAAGGAATTACATATCCCGTACGCACTAAATGTGATGTGAGGGGTGCGCGTACTGGATATGCCACGTGGCATGTCGACGAACTCTCGGATATGAGGGTCGGGAATGGCATATATTGTAAATATTTCACTTTTGCTTATTATGTTCTGCAGTTTGTATTATATTCATGCTTAATACTGTTTATTCAAGTTTGTATATTACATGGGGCTTTTAGCACTGAATAAAAATACTTTAATACCGATTTCGCAGCACATTTCTTGTACTTATATCCTCATTTGATGTACATATACCTCATTTTAATTTACATACCATCAAAGATGTCCTTGAGAGGATAAACAATGTCTTTCAAGGGACCCAAGTTAAATCTGTGAACTTGAGCTTAAATCATAAGAAATCCCTCATGGAGTTTGAGTTTCTCCTACTTAGACATCCAAGTCCAATAATGGTAATTCAAAATTAACTATAGGCATTGCCTTTAATTTAGAACCAAACACAGAACTGATGAATAGGCATATTACTTTGTTCAAGCTTCTGCAGTTTTGAGTTGTGGTAGACTGGTAGATATTATTGCATTGTCATGGACTTTTCACCACAGAAATTCCTATTGTCCAAGTAAGATAATATGTATAATATAGGGTGAAGAGCAGAAACTAAAGCACTTCTGTTCTTGTATCTTGCCTAATTTTGGTCTATTAACAGAGGAGGCGTATATTTTTTCCGGCTCTGAAATTTTATACTGTCAGCCATTGGGGCCACAATACTCAATACTCCCTCCTTTTTGGGACGTCCCACCAATATAAAATATCATTACATCAGCTACTTTGTTCCACTATTTCCATTTTATAATAATATAAACACTATTACACCCACTACTTTCTTCCACCATCTCAAATTTATTATTAAATATATATGGATCCCACCACTATACCCACTTTTCATCCAACTTTACTCATTTATTACACAATTTCTTGGTCTCCGTGTCCCAACCATTTGTATACAAATAGCTGCGACGGAGGGAGTGGCATAAATGCATTGTAGAACTGCATGATCGATTTCAATACTCTGTCAAATTAAAATTTGATGCAATGTTGTGATCAGCAAACTTTCTTGTGTCTTAAATGATATTATATCCATATCCTCTGCATCTCGACTTCACTATCATTATCATTACGTGTAGTACTGTGAACCACTAAGAAGAAATATTTTTGAGTCCATATTTGAAATATACCGTGTTTTGTAGGACAGTTCATCAGTTCAGCCCTTTGTCAGGAACATGCAGCGGAGGTAGAGGAGTTCATATTTGAAATACTGCGTTGTATTGCACAGCACCTTGGATTTACAGATGCCTGAGGCAGTGGAGATTATTTGAACTAAATCTACACAGATAAATTAAAATTTATTTTTCGCTTATAAACAACTTTTTACTTCTAATTGTTAGTAAGTAACTTGTTGTAAACCAAGTCGAACAGCCCCAAATAACATTGAATAGTACAATCTTTATAGCTTTATGGGACGGGCTGGGTAGATCTACAGTTCTACACCGTTCCCAGGGAGATATTCGAGCTGTGTGAGTTATATATTCATTAAAATTTGCGGGGGGTTTGAATATTGATAGCCACCGAACAAAACTCCATTCTTTATTCATTCTTTATTCAGCTCAACTTGCAGTTGCTATAAAACAAACACAACAACCACATACCACATGGCAAGAAGAATATAAGCAGAAAAAGTTGCATCAGTTTTCAAAGCCAAAGTCTTTATAATATGTACACAGGATTTTTAGTGAACTTATGATTCCATGCGGAGTATTAAAAAACTTATTCGTCTCATGTGCATCTTAAAAAGCTCCCGACATCTACACGTGAATCTCCACGTTTCGTTCACACTAATCGAACATCCCTCAAAATCAATATTTTAATACAAACTTAAATTATGATAAATAATATGTTCCACTGATCCACTTTGAAGTACTCTTACTCCCTTACTCTCTCACTGATCTCCTACCAAACTCTTTTGCCAATATTTCCCAGCCTTCCTTCCTTTCTGACTTCGAGAAGTATGGCAGATGCTGTGCTATCTTTCGCAATTGAAAACCTTGGTGATTTTCTTGTTCGCCAGGTTAACATACGCATAGGAGTTAGAGATGATATAAGATGGCTCAAAGATGAATTGGGCTTCCTCCAGGCTTCTGTCGAAAGAGCAGAATCAAGGCAAGAAGAGAAACTCATCGGTCTATGGCTAAACACTGTCAGAGAAGTTGCCAATGAAGCTGTGGATATCCTGAAGAGGTTTCAGGATGGACAAGCCAGTCTGGAACAAGGTCATATGGATAGATTTCTCAACTGTATTTGCATCTGCAAGAAAGAAGCTCAGCTTTATGACATTGGCAACAATATCGAGTCACTCAAGACAAGGATCGGTGTGATCAAGGAGAGGCGACTTGAGTATGGCATCGACAATATTCTAGCCGGTCCAGACATGAAGCAGAAAGAGAGAACCTTAATAAGAACAAGCGCCATTGATAAACATGTGGATGTCGTTGGTTTTAAGGAGGATATTGACAAGTTGATGGAAGAACTTAATAGCCAGGATCCGGCTCTTAAAATTATTTCCATTCACGGAATGGGGGGATTAGGCAAGACTTCACTTGCCACCAAGTTGTACAACTCTCACGAGTTGAAAAATTTTGGCACCCGTGCTAAAGTTTGTGTCTCCAACGATTATAACATCAAAGATGTCCTTAAGAGGATAATAATGTCTTTCAAGGGACCTGAGGAAGACCAACTTATATCAAACATGGATGAGCATCGGTTGCTGCACTACTTGTCAGAATTACTGAAAGAGCAAGGGTGCTATCTGGCACTTATTGATGATATATGGGATATAAACGCTTGGAACCAGATCAAGACCTCATTTCCAAACCAGGACAACGGTAGTAGGATCATCATTACCACGAGAAACAAGAAAGTCGCAGAGACTGTGGATAAGAATGGTTTAGCCTATCAACTTCGTTTTTTGAGGGAAGAGGAAAGCTGGGAATTGTTCTGCAAGACAGCAGAACCAACCCAGAATTTGGAGAACTTGGGAAGGGAGATGGTTGGTAAATGTGGAGGTTTACCACTTGCAATTGTGATACTGGGCGGACTTTTATTTCACAACAAAAGCTACGACTATTGGTCAAAGGTGAAGCAGCATATCTGGCGAAACTTGAGGGATGACTCCGTGGATATTGTAGAAATACTTAGCTTGAGTTATAAAGACTTGTCTCCCCACCTGAAAGATTGTTTTCTCTACCTTGCAAGATTCCCAGAAGACGCTGTTATTGAAGTCGAACGTTTGAAGCATTTATGGATTGCAGAGGAATTCATATCAGAAGATAAAGAAGGAGATGGAGTACTCATGGAAGATTTGGCCGAGGATTGTCTGAACGAGCTAATTAATCGCAACTTGATTCAGATTCAGTCGTTGCTAGTGAATGGGAAAGTTGGCAGATGCCGGGTCCATGATCTTGTGCGTGAACTTGCCATAAAAACAGCAAAGGAGCAGAAGTTGTTGGTTATTTTTGATTCAAGTAAACACCAACCAAATCTCATCCATTTATTGAAAGGACAACGGCGTCATGCTATCTTCGATGGAATTGGTGAGTACTTGAAATTACTTGAGCAGCGTAGATTTGATGCTTTATATTTGCATTCGCTACTGATGCTAGGTTATAATGTGAAAGCGGAATTAAAAGAAATGAAATTGATGTACACGAGATTTAAAAATCTCAAAGTGCTAGATATGTCAAGTGTACAAGCAGAGTGGATACCAGAAGAAATAGGTGACTTGGTTCTCTTGAAGTTCTTAGGCTTAATGGGTTCTCACCGTGGAACATTAGCAATGCCAGCAAGTATAGGCAAGCTGAAAAAGTTACAATCTTTATGGGGTGGGAGCGATGGCAGTTATTACACAGTTCCCAGAGAGATGTGGGAGCTGCCTGAGTTGAGGCATTTGTACTATTTATTCATTGAAATTAGCGGGAGGTTGAATATAGGTAGCCACCAAACAGAACTCCATTCTTTGATAGGAATACAAATGAGGGAATGGGTAAAGATTGATACATCCAATTTCAGTAACCTCCGTACATTACATATTCTAAATATTGATGGAGATTACTCGTTGAAATCACTATCGTCTTTGAATCTTCTCAAGAGTGTGTACTTAGTGGGTGCTATGGAAGATTCATCAGAATTACGTTTTCTGCCAGATTCAGTCATAGATTTAACCATATACTGTGGTAAATTAAGGAATGATCCAATGCCTAGCTTGGGAAATTTACCGTATCTTACGGCTCTTGAGTTGGATGTAAATTATTACATTGGAAATAAAATGGTTTGTAGTAAAAATGCGTTTCCGAGTCTTCAAATTTTAAGACTAAGACGCTTCAACGATCTGGAAGAATTGCAAGTCAAGGACGGAGCATTCGCTTGTCTCAGAAGTTTTCAAGCATTTGGGTGTAAGCAGCTGGAGAGGATTCCTGTCCAACTAGAACGTCTCTTGACCAAATCAGAAAAAAGTGGGATGGATGGTTTCTCTCTTATTTTAGAGGTCTTATATCGATATTGGTAACTTGTTCTTTATTTGAAATATTTAAATTTCATTTTATGTCAATTAAAATTTAGACTTGTCTTTTATATATAAAATACACTTATTTCTTTCCTTTCTAGATTTCATCATTTTCTTCAATTTTATTATATGGAATATTTGGTGATCATACATTTAGTTTTTAAATTTTTGATGGCATTCACAGTGATATCTTTCTTTTCTGTTTAAATATTGCTTGATTATATGTATATGATATTACTATTAATATAATTTTTTTATTATTTACTAATATTGGTTGTTTGTTAGCCTTCATTTTCTTCTGTACATGTTCCAAAATTATCATATTTGATAAATTGAATCTAAATTATGTTAATATATTTGGAAAAAAAATGTATCCCGTACTCACTAAGTACGGGGTCCACGGGTGCGTAAAGGTCACGTGGTGATGCATCGACGAACTCTCGGATATGAGGGTGCGGGATTGGCATATATTGTAAATATTTCACTTTTGCTTGTTGTGTTGTGCAGTTTGTATTACATTCCAGCTTAATACTTATGTTTTTGTTTATTCAAGTTTGTATTTCACTTGGTGCTTTTAGCAAGTGAATAAAGATACTTGAACACCTATTCTGCAGCACATTTTTTATACATGTACCCTCATTTTCATTTACATATGCACGTACCCCACACGAATTCTATTAGACCGGTGTATAAACTATAAACACTTGCAGTTGTAGATACGATGATTCAATATAAGAAAGCAGTGATGTTACTCGACGGTAGTTGATTTAATGTAATTGTATTTGGATGATTTTGAGTATATAAAATATTTTAATATTTGCCGTATCCCCACACCCGAATTGTCATGTTTTTAAATTTCCCAAATTCTTGTATCTCCCAAATTAGCGGGAGGTTGAATATAGGTAACCACCAAACAGAACTCCATTCTTTGATAGGTATCCAATTGAGGGAATGGATCAAGATTGATACTGTCAATTTCACTAACCTCCGTACATTACATATGCTAAATATTAATGAAGAAAGTTACTCACTGGAATCACTTTCGTCTTTGAATCTTCTCAAGAGCGTCTACTTAGTGGGTCCTATAAAAGAATTACGTTTTCTGCCAGATTCAGTCATGGATTTAACCCTATGTTATAGTCACTTAAAGGAAGATCCAATGCCTAGCCTGGGAAATTTACCGAATCTTACGGCTCTTGAGTTGGATGGAAGAGTGTACCTTGGAAATAAAATGGTATGCAGTCAAAATGCGTTTCGGATTCTTCAAATTTTAAGACTGAGAAGAGTGAAGCATCTGGAAGAATTGCAAGTTGAGGACGGAGCATTCCCTTGCCTCAAAAGTTTTCAAGCAGTTGACTGTAAAGAGCTGAAGAAGATTCCTGTCCAACTAGAACGTTTCTTGACCGAATCCGGAAAAAGTGAGATGGATGGTTCGTCTCTTATTTTAAATGTCTGGCTTCGATATTGGTAATTTGTTTCTATTTAATTTGAAGTATTTCAATTCCATTTGTGTCGATTAAAGTTTAGACTTGTACTATATAAGATGCACTTACTTTTTTCCTATCAAGATTTCATTATTTTCTTCAATTTCATTATATGGAATATTTAGTGATCAGACATTTAGTATTTGAATTTTGAACGGTACTCAAAATGATACAGTATCTTTATTTCTACTTAAACATTGCTTGATTGTATGTATATGATATTACTATAATATGAAATTTTAATTATTTACTAATATTGGTTGTTTGTTATTTTCATTATTTCTTTGAAGCCCTCATTTTTTCTCCTGGACATGTTCCAAAACTATCATGTTTCATAAATTGAATATAAACTATGTTAATATATTCAAGAATAATATAATCTTTTGATAATTATCAATCAATTTATTGTAATTGAATAAAATGTGAATTTCTAAGTTTAGACAAAAAGAGTGGGAGGGGCTCCTATATGTTAGTTTGTTGTGTTGATAGTTTGAGCTTGTTTTCTTGCCAATTTACTTGTAACATTAGCTCAGGTAGGTTCTACTGCCACTCACTGAAGGCTTCTATATTTTTATGCACGCTAAACTTACAAATGACAAAAAAGTTGTGATTTGGTGATATTATGAATTATGGGAGGCTTGAAACTAACCATCTTGAGATTGATATTAAATAAAAGCTTAAAATCGGTTAGTCCTATGCAATAGTATTGATGTAAACCTGGAACTGCCTTGCGGATTCATCTGCATTATAATTTTCTGCAATCCTTAGATTACTTTACCCAAACTATCTTTAATTTCAAGTTTCCGAAATAGATTCAACATTGCAACGGACTATATATCAGAAGATTTTATTATTCTGTGGGTGATCAAACTCGACAATTGAGTAGAACTACCTGAAGAGGGGAACAAAGAGTATACAAATTGAAGAAAATTGACCCTGAAGCCCCATTTTGAAACTTCAACATCCAATTATTCAAACATATTCTGAAATATATTCTGACAGAAACCTTACATTTTGAAAACTTTATCACGAGACATGCACCTTCTCACAAGAGTTTGTTGGGGTAAAAAAGAGTCATGGAAGTTATGGACGAAGGCAGGATAATACTAAACCAACTAAGCGTTGCAGAAACCGGATGCATGGCGCTTTCTGAAGCCTAAATACAAGGTCTGGAAAAAAAATTGAAATTTGAAATTTAGCCGGGGACTAAAGCTAGCAAGTAAAATCTGTAAGTCGACCTAAAAAACAGGGATCTTTAAGTTAGACGAAACTAGTGGGAGGGAGTAATATTTAAGAGCTCCTAATTGTTGGTTTGTTTGTTGTGTTGAGATTTTGATCTTGTTTTCTTGTCCAACAGTTGTATCGTTTTAAGCTTAGGTTCTGCGGCCACTCACCAAAGGCTTATAAAATGACATATGACATAAAAATTGTTATTTGGGCTCGTTTCACCAGCCACACCTAAAGAGTTCGTATGAGTCTGAATAAATTATTGGTGTTTTAAGGTGAGTGATATTATGAATTACGGAAGGCTTGAAACTAACCATCTAGGATAGATATTATGAACAAAAGCTTACAGTCAGTTATTTTTCTGCATAATATTGATGTAAACATAGAACTTTCAGCCTTGCGGATTCAGTTGCATTATAATCTTGCTGCGGTCCTTAGATTACTTTACTGAAACTAGCTTTAACATTGTATGTGAAGTTTCCTCCACATTAAACAGGGCCACTATTAGAGGATAACAAAATGAAAATGCCACTTTTCTGGTTTAGCTAAAGTTCTTTCGTGCTAGTTATGTAATAGTATATCAGGGAAAATATTGCGAGTAAATTCTGCAGATGCCTAGTAATATTTTTACATACTGTTCTATCTTAAATTTGCTTCTGCTTAAGATTGACTGCATAAATGTTAAGATTTGAACTTAAAATCCTGAATGAAGTAGACTGCCTAACAGGATTAGTATTTTTAACCTTACATTAGAGCCTTTAGGGACAAATTCTTTTTAACTGCCATGTTAAAGGCCCAAGGAAACATGGTTTGTGACTTTCTGCAGAGTGTTGTAGGGAGTTAAAGCCTGTTACTAAGATGATTGAAGATAAATTTATTAAGAATCTTATAATGATGTTTGTCCGTTGCAGAAGGTTTCCTGTAAGATTTGATTGTAAGTTTAACAGATTGTTTAGCTTCATTACAAGGGATCATGGTTGTTAGACGAATTGAAATGTTTCGTAATAAATGACCACTGTATAACTCTATGAGGTGAACAAATAGAATTGCAAGCTGTTATTTTTGTTGCAGCTTTGGTTAGTTCTGTTCAAGGAACAATATATTCTTCTGATGATTTTATAAGTTAGTGTTGGTGAGACCCATAAATGTAAACTTCAAAAGTAATGCATGAACAAGAAAGAAAATAAAGTAATTGACTACATTTCTTTTTAGTTGTCTTCCTACAGTTAGTACATAAAAAGAATATATAGAAGGTTACAAACAATACTAAATTCTAGTAAAAACAAATGTTCTGGATAAAAAGACATAGTACCCTTTTATCTTATCCCTTAACACTCCCCCTAAAACTACCCTCAAACTAAAGAGTGGGAACTTTGTGGAGCTCTTATCTTGAAGATAATGGACTGATGTTTAGACGCCAATATAAAAGTGATAGCAGTTGCAGGCCATAGATGATCAGTCGTAAAGGTAGAAGAAGCGAGAAGGAAAGATTATAAATGGAGAAGAATTTGAAGAAATAGATTGGAAGAGATATCAGAGATCAAGAATCACAACAACTTGTCTGAATGCAAGTTAAGATGTCAGATTTATAGAAGAAAATGATAGCAACTTGACAAAGCAAGATAAGCCTATAAAAAAAACTGGAAGAAAACCTAGTTATGGTTCCCTTTTAAATCTCCATCGATTTCTTAATTCGTTAACATCTGCTTTCGAAAGGCATTTCAAGGCTCATGGCCTACCTCAACAGAATTTGGCGAGATTTTTAACCCGAGAATCGACGCAGAATTTTCCAGGCACCATAAAGGTTTAAACTCATGTCCTGACTTAGCTTGCCATTAAAGGACCCTGACTTTGTTTACCATTAGAGGGATCCTGACTTTGCTTGTCACTAGAAAACTGTCCATTAAAGGATTGTGATAGACACATGTCCTAGTTATGCTTGCCACTAGAGGACTATTGCTTACAGAGCTAAAAAATAAGCACGAGTACTCGGTCAATTCAATGGAGTGACCTCTCAGCTTCAACAACCCGTGAAATGACACAATATCGAGTAAACAAAGCTCCATACTCGATGATCTCAAAGCATTAGGTTCCATAACTCAGCCATCCTGGCCCAAATTCCTATATCAATCACTTAAGAGAGAATTTTTAAGGTAGCCCAACCTTGGTGCAATTTCTAGGTTCCAAGATCGATTTCCATATACCACTAGTCTTAACTAGCACTAAATCAAACACTTCAAAAACACAATAAGTGAAGACATGCCAAGCACTTTAAAAAACCCAATGGTTAAAAGCATAAAAAGTTCTTAGTAGCGATCCAAGAAAACAAAATATTGTCAAGTAAACTCACCAATTGAAAAAAATCTTCATACAGGCAACTCATCGAACACCTTCGCCACAAGCTGCAAATTTCTTTGAAGTGGTTTAAACAAAAACCTTCTATAATCCTCACTTTCAAATGAATGGCCAGAGATGATATTCTGCTGAAAATAGGAATGCGCTTATTTGATTATACAAGTCTTTGCATTTGATTTATCTTCTACTTACGTGAAATGTTTTACATATACATAATCAAATACACTCATATACCTGCTTCATTAAGAAGATAACGAAGAACTAAAATTGCATCTTCACTTATCGTATTGAATTTTATTGTAATATGCAATTTTGGTTTGTTGTTGCATATTGATTTGCATTTTCAGAGCCATGCGGTCCTAGCTCTACAGGAGGCACATGAGGTACACCGTGTGTGTCTTATATTTGTTGTCTGGAACCTTCTTTTTTGACTAATATGGCGTATAGTCTTGCTTTTTGTTCTAAGATATTCTCAGAGTGAGGCAGAATCGAACCCATGACCTGGGACGACAGAAGATAAGTTCTTAACTATTGTTGAAAGAATCATCGGATATAATATTACAATGTCAGTAACATTAAGTGTTATAAAATTTCTTTATAGCAGAACTAAAATTTTCCACTGTTGTGGCTTTAACTTGTTCAGCAACAAAATCGGATTCTATCATCAACATTTGTAGAATTGTCTCTAGAAGGAAACAAAATCTCTGCCTGATAGCATAGTTTATTCAGCAGTGAATGAATTCACAACCTTGATGAATTACAGGACCATGAACCAGGCAGTTTTTTAGTTTTTCGTTCAAGCAGAACCAGCTTTACATATTAATGTTTATGTCTATTGTAATAGCTAGACCACCATAATTTAGATTATTTGGAATCCATGAATTTATTTTAAATATATAAATAATATATAATATTTATTTTAAAAATCGGATCGGTTCGGTTTTTCTCAGATCGATTCCTAGCTATAACCGAAATCGAACAATCGGTTTCGGTTTCAATTTATAAGTTATAGGATTCGGTTTCGGTTCGGTTTTATACGGTTCGATTTTTAGCGGTTTCGATTTCGGATTTATTCGGTGTTTTGCTCACTCCTAATTCTGAGGTTGGAGACTATTCGTCCATGTCTCGTAGGGTTTGTGGCATGATTGTCAATTTTCCCCGAACAAGGCAACATGACAATTGAGATGAGACGTTTTAATTTATGTTACCGGTGAGTACACGAGGGACTCATTCCAATCAAAATTTAACATATTATGAAAAATATATATAATCTTGTGCAGGAAACATTTTCCATATTTCTGTTGTCCTTATTTATTTCTTGTTTTCTTAATTAAGCGTTCCTCGTGCAGGTTAAGTAATATTCCAATGTTGTCATCAAGGCAATGGGATCGTTTTCTCATGAATTTTCGTACTATTTGACTTTCCGAGAGTCGTTGAATGATGGTGAATGGTGATCAGACTCCCCAGACTTTTGCGGCCAAATTATACGATGATCCATGTGGTGCATTGATGACTCCGTGTGGTGCATTGATGACTCCATGTGAAAGTAAAATATAATTAGAGCAATGCTAGGTATCCCAAAAAATTTTCCCAAAAACTGTTACCAAATGATGTGGCAAACAAGTGGAGAGTTATGATTGGGTGATGAATGAATCTACAAGGGGGCCTCATTATTTTGAGAGTAAATGCAACCAATCAGGATTAGACACCTCATTTGGGAAAAAAATTTGGGACAATTTTTTGGGGTCCCTAGCATTTTCCATATAATTATTGAATTATATTTAATTTTATTATCTATTTAATAATAATTAATATTAGTATACTACTGTATAAAAACTTTCATATTGGTTAAGATCCATGAGTACTCTCTGAGCTATAAATTGAATGATTTACCCATTAATCTTTTGTTTAGCTGCGATCAATGATTTCAGAGGCAACGAGAAATGCATTATGTTACGAAATTGTTAAGACAATTCATTTTCTCTTCTATTCCATTATTCCATTCATCATGTGTGCTAGATCACATCTTCAAATTGAGATTCAATGCTACATTTTTTCCTATATTCATTTTTCTTCAAATATCATAGTAATAATTTTGTATTCATTTTTTTCCTTTTGAAATTTCCCTTTTATCTCTATTAATTTCAAATAATTTTATTAATTCATTTTATTACATTTTATTGTCTCTGACCGAACACACTATAAATGAAGATGAGATCTCCATTTTATATAATAAATTTGTTAATCCAAGTATCAAGACGATGTGAGGTTTCACTTCTCGTTAACCGTCTTTAATATTTTCTGCCTATATGACCTTCCAACGATACCAATTAATTTGTAGGTTTGCGCATTGTCCAAAGTTTTTCAATTTGTCAGTGAAAAAATCTTCAATTAATTTTTATAATTATTGATTATGTTCAATTTGACTTTTTATGAGATTGATCATCTTTTCTCTTGCGTTCATAGAAAAAAGTTCAAATTATATATTCTGTAAATCTCCCTTTTTTTATTGTCTATATTCTACAAGTTAATTAAAACAAACAATTAAATCCTTTAATGTGAATTTTTAAACACCATACATAAGCCGTGAAAGGGTCAACGTAAGTAAGATAATACGATGACGAGCTGGGCCACGTTATTCCTCCGCTAGGTCCAAGAGCATTCTTATTAAGCACCTCATCCCTATCCTTATATTCTTACTAAATTTAATAATTTCCCAAAATTATTTTCATGAGTTTCAGTTTTGATAAAAAGTTAAGAAATTTCCTAAATTATGAGAATAGGGAAACATATAGGGAAGCCAACCGGAATGCTCTAACAAGAACATCGCCCAAAGTCGTCTCTTTCGCTTCCACATGCATCTAAGAAACTCCCTGCCAGCCCCATCTGAAAGAAAATATAATTATAAATTTATATTCAATTCTATTATTTAATAAGTAAAAGACAAAACTAACAATAATGCATGATGCATCCCAGATTCGCAGGGTAGCGAATCACGGAGTACTTTAATTGTTGGTAATTTTCATGATAAAATGGTCCAAGAAATATTCATTTCGAGTAATGTTGGAGTAACCAAAGCATTTGAATTACAGGTGCTCTGGCCATTTTTAATTTTTTTTATAAACATGTTTGGTAGTATTAGCTTATCCTGGATGAGACTCTTTACCAAAGCATTGACAATTTTTTAAATCCATCTGAGCCGTCAATATGGTATCAGGCGTGTTTTATATATAGAGTATACATGGAGCCTCACACGAAAATCACAAACCTTTCGCCTTCCTTTCTTTTCTACTTCATACAAAAGTATGGTTGATGCTTTAGTATCTTTTGCAATCGAAAACCTTGGTGATTTTCTTGTGCACCAAGTTAACCTACGAATAGAAGTTAGAGATGATATAAGATGGCTCAAAGATGAATTAGGCCTCCTCCAGGCTTCTGTAAGACGTGCAGAATCAAGGCAAGAAGAAGATGAAATCCGTCTATGGATAAGCACTGTCAGAGAGGTTGCCGATGAAGCTGTGGATATCTTGAAGAGGTTTCAGGATGGACAAGCCAGTCTGGAACAAGGTCAAGGTCATATGGATAGATTTCTCAACTGTATTTGCATCTGCAAGAAAGAAGCTCAGCTTTATGACATTGGCAACAATATCGAGTCACTCAAGAAAAAGATCGGTGTGATCAAGGAGAGGCGCCTCGAGTATGGCATCGACAATATTTTAGCCGGTCCAGATGTGAAACAAAAAGAGAGAACCTTGATAAGAGCAAGCGCCATTGATAACAAGGTGGATGTGGTTGGCTTCGAGGAGGATATTGACAAGTTGATGACAGAACTTAATAACGAGGATCCGCCCCTTAAAATTATTTCCATTCACGGAATGGGGGGATCGGGCAAGACTTCACTTGCCCTCAAGTTGTACAACTCTAACAAGTTGAGACATTTTGGCACCCGTGCTAAAGTTTGTGTCTCCAACGAATATACTATCAAAGATGTCCTTAAGAGGATAATAAAGTCTTTCAAGGGACCTCAGCACGAACAATATATCTCAAACATGGATGAGCGTGACTTGCTGCAATACCTACCACAGTTACTCCAGAATGACGGTTGCTATTTGGTACTTATTGATGATATATGGGATATAAAAGCTTGGAACCAGATCAAGATCGCATTTCCAAACCTGGACAACGGTAGTCGGATCATGATAACTACAAGGAACAAGAAAGTCGCAGAGACTGTGGATAAGAATGCTTTAGCCTATCAACTTCGTTTTTTGAGGGAAGAGGAAAGCTGGGAATTGTTCTGCAAGACAGCGGAACCCACCCAGAATCTGGAGAACTTGGGAAGGGAGATGGTTGGTAGATGTGGAGGTTTACCACTTGCAATTGTGATACTGGGCGGCCTTTTATTTCACGACAAGAGCTATGACTATTGGTCAAAGGTGACGCAGCATATCTGGCGAAACTTGAGGGATGACTCGGTGGATATTGTAGAGATACTAAGCTTGAGTTATAAAGACTTGTCTCCCCAAATGAAAGATTGTTTTCTCTACCTTGCACGATTCCCAGAAGACAATATTATTCGCGTCGAACGTTTGAAGCATTTATGGATTGCAGAGGAATTCATATCAGAAGATGAAGAAGATGGAGTCCTTATGGAGGATTTGGCCGAGGATTGTCTGAACGAGCTAATTAATCGTAACTTGATTCAGATTGAGTGTTTGCAATTGAATGGGAAAGTTGGCACATGCCGGGTCCATGATCTTGTGCGTGAACTTGCCATAAAAAAGGCGAAGGAGCAGAAGTTGTTGGTTATTTTTGATTCAAGTAAAGACCAACCAAATCTCATCCATTTGTTGGAAGGACAACGACGTCATGCTATTTATAATGGATTTGGTGAGTACTTTAAATTACTTGAGCAGCGTACATTTGATGCTTTATATTTGCATTCCTTACTGCTGGAAGGTTATAATGTTAAAGCAGAATTAAAACAAATGAAGTTGACATACACCAGATTTAAAAATCTCAAAGTGCTAGATATGTCAAGTGTAGAATCAGAGAGGATACCAGAAGAAATAGGGGACTTGGTTCTCTTAAAGTTCTTAGGCTTAAATGGTTGTTACAATAAAACAGCAGTAATGCCAGCAAGTATTGGCAAGCTGAAAAAGTTACAATCTTTATGGGGTGTGCTCGGTAGATCTTACACAGTTCCCAGAGAGATATGGGAGCTGCCTGAGTTGAGGCATATGTATAATATATTCATTAAAATTAGCGGGAGGTTGAATATAGGTAGTCACCAAACAAAGCTCCATTCTTTATATGGTATAGAGTTGGAGGAATGGGTCAAGATTGATACTGCCAATTTCACTAACCTCCGTACATTATCTATACAAAATAATCTAGTCGTAAAAAAAGATAAAGGAGGAGGAGGAGGTTACTCGCTGGAATCCATAGCTAATTTAACAAATCTCCAAACATTCAGACTTTGGTTGAGTACTGATGCTGTTATTCCAACAATGAAATCACTTTCGTCTATGAATCGTCTCAAGAGCATCGAGTTATGGGGTGTTATAGAAGATCCATCAGAATTACGTTTTCTGCCAGATTCAGTCACAGATTTAACCCTATACGGTAGTGGCTTAACGGAAGATCCAATGCCCAGCTTGGGAAATTTACCGAATCTTACGGCTCTTCAGTTGGATATAGGAGTGTACGAGGGAAATAAAATGGTTTGCAGTAAAAATGCATTTCCGAGTCTTCAAATTTTAAGACTAGAAAATTTACCTAATCTGAAAGAATTGCAAGTCGAGGAAGGAGCACTACCTTGCCTCAAAAGTTTTCAAGCAGTTGAGTGTGAAGAGCTGAAGAAAATTCCTGTCCAACTAGAACGTTTCTTGACTTGGGCCAAAGCCCGAATCTGAAACAACTGGGATAGGGCTCTCTCTTCATTCAGAAGTCTTCGAAGCAGCCCTAAATTTTTATTTTGCTTTTGTTTAATTTGAAGTAATTCAAATTCATTTTATGCCGATTGAAGCTTAGGCTTGTCTTTTATTTATACATTACACTAATTTCTTTTCTATCTAGATTTCATTATTTTCTTCAATTTCATTTTATGGTATAATTATATTTGCTGATCAGACATTTAATATTGAAATTTTGGACGTTTCAGTATTCAAAGTGATATCTTTATTTTCTTTTAAATGATTGCTTGATTTCATATATCTGATCTTACGAATAATATAAAAATGATTATTACGAATATTGATTGTTTGTTTGTTATTTTGATTGTTAGTTTGAAGCCCTCATAGTCTACTTGACATGATGCAAAATTATCATATTTATTAAATATGGTAAATTGAATATAAATTAAATTTATATATTTGAAAAGTAATATAATTTTTTAATAATTATCAGCTAATTTAATGTGAGTGAATTAAAGGTGGATTTCTAAGTTGGACAAAATGAGTGGGAAAGAGTAATATTTACAAGCTCCTGTTAGTTTGTTTGCTGTTGTGAGACTTTGAGCTTGTTTTATTGCCTAAAACTTGTAACATTTTAAGCTCAGGTTCTGCTGCCACTCACCGAAGGCTTCTAAATCTTTATACATGCTATTTAAACTGACATATGACATAAAAATTGTGATTTGGGCTCCTTTTACATGTCATGCCTAAAGAGTTTATATGAGTTTGAGTAAATTTTTGGTGTTTTCAGGTAAGCTGTTATTTTTGTTGCAGCTTGGGTTAGTTCTGTTCAAGGAACAATATAATCTTCTGATGATTTTATAAGTTGGTGATGGTGAGAACCATAATTGTAAACTTAAAAGAGTAATACATGAACAAGAAAGAAGAGAAATTAATTGACTACATTTCTTTTTACCCGTGTTCCTACAGTTAGTACATATCCAGTATATATAAAAGGTTACAAACAATACTAAATTCTAAACAAATGTTCCGGATAGGAAGACATATTATCCTTTTATCTTACCCCTTAAAACTTCCCCTCAAACTAACGAGTGAGACCTGTGTGGAGCTCTTATCTTGAAGATAACGGATTGATGTTTAGACGCCAGTGAAAAAGTGCTAGTAGTTGCAGACCAAATAAAGAAGATGATCAGTCGTAAAGGTAGATGAAGAAGCGAGAAGGAGAGATTAGAAATGGAGAAGAATTTGAAGAAATAGATTGGAAGAGATATCAGAGATCAAGAATCACAACAACTTGTCTGACTGCAAGTTAAGCTGTCAGATTTATAGAAGAAAATGAAAGCAACTTGACAAATAAGATAAGCCTATTAAAGAATTGGAAGAAAACCTACTTATGGTTCCCATTTAAATCTCCATCAATCTCATCATTCCTTTTCACCAATAGTAACATCTGCTTTCAAAAGGCATTTCAAGGCTCATGGCCTACCTCAACAGAATTTGGCGAGAATTTCAAACAGAGAATCGAGGCACAATTTTCCAGGCACCATACAGGTTCACCATACATATCTCACGTCCTAACTTGGCTTGCCATTAAAGGACCCTGACTTTGTTTACCATTAGAGGGATCCTGACTTTGCTTGTCATTATAAGACTGTTTCAACAAATGTAACCCGTACTCTTCATTTTGTCTTGGGTACTTGTGTCGGATACTCGACACTCGGACATGGCAATGGACACTCTGACACATATTTAAGTCATAAACATGTAAAATTTTCTAATTATTGCCGATTCTGATACTCAGACACATATCCATGTAGGACACTTTTAGCCGAGTTTGGGTAACATAGGTTTCAACTTCTTTAAAGTCCTGCTTTTGCTTGGCAACCATTAGAGGATTGTGATAGACACATATCCTGGTTACGCTTTCCATTAAAGGACTCTTGCTTACAGAGCACAAAAATAAGCATGAGTACTCGGTCACTTCAATGGAGTGACCTTTCATCTTCAACAACCCATGAAAGGGCACAATATCGAGTAAACCAAGCTCCATACTCGGTGATCTCAAAACATTAGGTTCCATAACTCAGCCATCCTAACCCAAATTCCTAAATCAATAACTTAAAGAATATTTTTAAGGTAGCCCGAACTTAGTGCAATTTCTACGTAGAATTATAGCAACTTGACTGTGCAAGATAAGCTATTTAATTTCAGCGACTTGGAGATGTAGGCTAAGTTGTTTAACTAGCTCGAGTACTCACTCACTCCAATGCTAGCTGCACAATCCTTAATTGAGCTCTCAGCTATATTTACACAAGGAGAGAAAGATCAGAATTCAGTTATAAGAGCAACTCCAATGCACCAATTCCTTACCTATATTTGATCTACATGGACAAGATTTGAGGATTTAGAACAAAAAGAGCTCCTCCAACGCAACTCCCTATCCCCTATTAATTTTAGGTGAGAGAAAGTTCAACACCTTATTTGAGGGATGAAAAAGCAACCCCTATATGCTCCATGTCATCACCAGCTCATATCTCCTCTTATTTTTCCGTTATTTATTAGTGCAATCTTTCTCTCTACAGATTTAAAATATAGGGAATCAAATAGAGAACATCGTTGGAGCAAAATAGCTTTTTGATCCCCAATATTTTAAGTAACCATTAATATATAATATTTTAAGGGTTGAAAATAGGGAATTGCATTGGGCTTGCTCTAAGCCACTTGCTTGTAACTTGATCAAATATGCCGAGGCTTAAGGCTGTTTGTTACACAAGACCCGTCATATGACAGTTCTTGAGCACTCTGCATGATCTCACACATGTTCTCCAAACTATTTTTCAAAGAAACTTCAAGCATCAAATATTCATCACTAGTTAAGCAGCACAAAATCAAACACTTCAAAAACACAATAAAGCGAATACATGCCAAGCAGTTGAAAAGACCCAATGGTTAAAAGATAAGAAAGAAAACAAAATATTGTTAAGTAAACTCACCAATTCAAAATAATCTTCACACAGGCAATTCATCGAACACTTGCGCCGCATCACCCAACGAGCTGCAAATTTCTTTGAACTGGTTTAAACAAGAACCTTTGATCATCGTCACTTTCACATGAAAGGCCAGAGATCATATTCTGCTGAAAATAGGAATGCGCTTATTTGATTATAGAAGTCTTCGCATTTGATGTATTTTCCATTTACGTCAAATGTTTTACGTATACATATGTAAAGTTTGAACATTAGGTTTAATCAGATAGACTCATATACCTGCTTGATGATAAAACGGCTGGAGATGATTGATTATACACATGTCCTTGAAAGCATTTGCATTCTTTAAGGTGGATAATTTCGCAGGTGCTTCCCCTGCTCATTGCATGTCACTAAAACTTGTTTGAATCTAAATAAATCCACCGTGAAGACTGTGATCAGTATCTAAAAATTGCTAGCCATATTAAAGCATCTCTCGTAAATAAAACAACATTCGATATCTTTAACTTAAAATAATGGATTCGATTGGAAATGGATTCTTTTTAGTCTGTGAATTTTAATGGATTGTAGGTGATTTTGATTTTGGACCGATTCTTGATGAAATGTCGCGGAGTTGATAGGATTTAAGCACAATGCTTCAAAATCCCATTGATTTTGGTGGGATTTCAAATAACTTAAAATACATTGAACAATGCCACAAAATCCATCATTTTATAAAATGCAAAAAAATCCATCAGCACTTGAATACCATCAGATTTTGATGGATTTTAAACAATCCCAATTGAATACCATCGGATTAAAGCATAATTTAAAATCTCAATTGAATACCACTAGATTTTGTTGCATAATTTAAAATCTCAATTGAATACCTAAAGATTTTAATGAATTTCAAACAATCCCAATCGAATACCCTCAGATTTCATGAATGAAAAAAATGCTTTAAAATCTCAATCCAATACACTCGTGTAAGAGGGTATATTGGATTGGATTTTATAAACATTTTTTCTCATTCATGAAATCCGAGGGTATTCGATTGCGATTGTTTGAAATCCATTAAAATCGTGAGGTATTCAATTCAAATTTTAAATTATGCTACAAAATCTGATGGTATTAAATTGGGATTTTAAATTATGCTTTAAAATCTGATGATATTCAATTAGAATTGTTTAAAATCCATTAAAATATGATCATATTCAAATGGTGATGGATTTTTTTGGATTTCATAAAATGATGGATTTTGTGGCATTCTTCGGTGTATTTTAAGTTTTTTGAAATCTAATCAAAATCAATGGTATTTTGAAACATTATGCTTAAATCATATAAACTCTGCGACATTTTGTCAAAAATCCGCACAAAATCAAAATCACATAGAATCCATTAAAATCCATACACCGAAAACAATCAATTAAAATCCCAATCGAATACACCCCGTGAAAATCATTAATACATACTACAAACAAATGTCTACGTGCGTATATGCAAACAACTATTTTTTGTTGAGTGGAGGTTTTTTATTGGTCGGTACTTTTGTGCTGGAGATATGAGTATTAATTCGATTTTATTCGATAAAACTTTCCATCTAGTAAGTGGTTGTTCAAAATATAAACAAAATATATACTTATGGTATAGAATAAATTCAATTCTAATAATACATTTTTCTTATTTATTAATATAATCAACTCCGTCCACCTTGTGTTGCCAAGATAGCATGATGATCACTTGCATGAAAATTTTGAGTTTTTGTTATGCCAATTGCCAGATCAGATACGTTAGTAATGGCCAATGGGATGCAATATATGTCTAGATAGAAAAAGAATTGTTTGAGGCTCAGAAGCTGCATCCATGCAAGCTGGAAAAGGAAGACAGATTATAATAATTTCACTACAAATAATCCTATGCTCTATATCATTTTCAGCCAGCCTAGATAGTAAACTGTTAGCTAAAAGAATAAATTCTCTTGTATTTCTTGACCAGCATCATTAATTATAAACTGTAATTAACTCTAATAATAACATTTTGAATCGTACTATAAATTATCATCTATAAAATAATTAATAGATAATAAATAAAAATATTTAGAAATTATCTAAAAAGGAATCAACTCCAGTAGACATATAATAATGATATACTGTAATTAACTCCAGTATTATTTTAAAATATAGTCAGCATTTTCAAGTATAATATATTTAATATTTTTTAAACAGAACCAACCTAATTGAAAATCCTCTCACACCTATTGTTTGATTTTGTTCAGACCTCGGACTTGGAGGTGAAAACACAGTCTTTAACCTTACATGTGTCTTGTTTATATCAAGATTAAAGACTGATGAGTGTAATTAGTAATTACTCGATGTTTAAGCTTCTTAAGCTTACAAAAGTGTCGGTGCTGATTCAATTATACGTGACAAGATTCGATACCCCTATATATATATTGCGCAAGCTTTCTAAACCACATTTTGTTGAAATATTATTATGTAGTTGTCAAAATCCACTTAATTATAATAACGATAACACTTCTGATTTGGATTGAAAGATAAATAATTTAGGTGGCATGTCCCATTTGTCGCTCACACACTACTTTAAACTTTGCAACTTGTGTCCTCATATTACTAATTATCTCTATTTTTCTCTATTTTATATTTTAGTGTTAAAGTTGTCTAAGTTGGCTTAACATGAGGTTGCTAAACAACAAACGAAGCCATATGGAAAGAAGAAATTAGATAGAAAAAGTTGCATTAATTTTCAATGCCAGAATCTTTAAAGAAGATACACGTAAAAAAAAAAAGAAAAAAAATCGGAGCGAGCATGTTCGGGCACAGAATCGGGATTTAAAATAATTTCCTGGCTCATAAGTTTAATAATAATATTTTTACTGATCATTCAAGATTATTCGAGTTTAAAATAAATTTCAAAAAAAATCAATATTATTGTGATATTTATAATTTGTTCTTGTGTAATTAATTTAAAGATTAAAATTATTATCACCCGATTATCGAAATTTTACACTTTTATTGAGATGATTTTTTGATTATTTAAATTTCAGAACTTTCTAGAAACAATAAATTTTTACGATATAAATTTACCTTCATATATTTTTATTAACATATTATTAAATATTAATAAAGTATTTATTTTATTTTATATCTTTTTCTATTATTTTATATATATTTAATAATCAGCGTGTGCCCCATCTCGATGAAAAGAATTGGACAGACCGAACACGTATATATTAGGACGAGAAGTTGGGCCACGTTATCCCCACGGGTCTAACAAGAATAGCTTGCAAGTTGGGCTTAATGATTTAATGCCAGCTCGAACAAAATCCAGAAAATGTTAAATAAATTCCGATTTCAATAAAGTCTACATTGAAAAGTCTCGTTAAGTCGTTTGTATTTTTGTGTCTTTTTTCCTTTGATCACTCACTTCATATCCATGTGCATCTCCAAGGCTAAGAAAAATGACAACTCGGTTGTGAAAGATAATATTTTCAATTCATCCTGTTTATATCATTCACACTTTAACATATTTAATGTATATTTTGTTTAATATATTCCTTTCATTCATTTTTTTCAAATTTAAATGACATATGATCAAATTTAAAACATTATTTTAGAAGAACAAAAAATACGAATATCAAAAATATTATATCACTGATAAAATGATGTTTCTTTTACTAAGCCGGAAATATATATATAGGAAACGAGGGCCATTACCCTAGAGATATTTAACACCAAATAACGAAAATCGAATCTAAAATCATATAATCTTCCATATTTCACGCGAATTTAACGCTAATATGAATGAATAATTAGATAAGAGGAGAATATTTTCTTCTTCTAAATTTTAATCAAAATAAAGAACTCTCCCAACATTCCCTAGTGATGTTCCCTTAAGTCTTTGACATGAACTCTATTGGCAAATTTAGGTGCAAAATATTTTCAACCGAAAGATATTAGTACTTCACCACTTGAGCTCAAATTATAGATGTAAGCAGAAGACTCGAGTAGTCGGCTCCATTTTATAATTTATTTAATTTTATTAATTCTCTATAGTTTGGCATATGTCAAATATTACATTGGAATGTTCCCAAACTCTAGTGAACAAGTTGAGTTTAGGCGGTGACCAACAAACACAATTCTTAATTATTTTGTTTTTAGAAGTCCAAAATGTCAAAGCATATCGAACGTATTTCCATGGAGAGAAAAAAAGAAGAAGAAGCATCGACCAAAACAGAATACCACTCAAAGATCCAAAATTTATATGCAAAATTTATAAAATTTTAGAAGATCCGAAAATTAGTACTTGTGCTTCTGTTTCGTCGTATAAAAATTGAAAAATGTTATATCCAGAGCAATATTTTTGTTTCCAGAACAAATTCAATTATCTCTCTTTTATATTCACGTAAATGATCTAACTTTAGTGCAAGTTTTGCAAATTGCTCTGAAAATTAAAAAATTGCTTTAGATATAATATTTCTTTAAAAATTCAGTACTTCTACAATACATGAGTGAAGATTGTATCTCGATTTTTATCAAACTTTAGCGATTTCGATTCCGATTTTTATACGATTTTTTTATTGTCTCTTTCATCCATTATCATTGACATGAAAATTAAAAAACATTCTTGCAAGCCGTTGTGTATTGATTCTTCAACAAATTGAGAGGTACCAACCTTTGATTCCTAAAACCTCGTGACAAGAACCTAAAGTCTTAGGAGAATTTGATGACATAATCCCTCTAAATTTCAACTAATTAAAATAAATAATAAATTACTAAATGCATCGACTCTCGATCGGTAAGCAGGCTGGTGATCAAATTTTCTGTTTTTTTGTCAACGCACCGACAGGCGACAGCCAAACTTGTGATTTGAGAGTGTGCTAATAACTAAGCTTCCACTCATCTTTCATCGTGGAGAGATTTTTAGTTAACATTACCAAACTTTCACGCGGCTGACGTTCACTTTTATTCCCTCGAACAAATTTAGGAACTGTTTGAATAAATTAAATAAAAAAATATTTCTTGTTTAAATTCAAAAGTTGACTAGAACTGATAGGTAAATTAAGATTTATAAACGATTAAACTGTTTGGAAAAAAAACAAAAAATCTGAAACAAAAACGGCTATTTTCAACTTTTATAAGTATTTCTAGTTTTTTACATAAACCGGTCAAGAAAGTAGAAGTCGACTTTTCATAAAAAAAGTTAGAAGTGCTACGTGCCAAACAAGCACTTAATTCATAGGACCGTTTGAGTTAACTTAAAATAAGTGATTTCTTGCTTATTATAAAAAAGTGGAGTAGGAGTGAGAAGTAAATAAGTTAATAAAGTGTTTGGGAAATAAGCAGTAGCTGTGAGAAGGAAGCTAACATTCTCAGCTTCTTAAAAATGTTTCTACTTCTTTACACAAACAGTTCAAAAAAGCAGAAGCAAGAAGTCTGCTTCTTGCAAACAAACACCACCAATATACTGAAACAATAATTCGCATTGCTAAGTCATAAATCATTTTTGCAACCAATTAAAATCACATATGAATCAATTAACTGAAAAATACAAGTGACCAAAATGCAAGAAGGTGCTCTAAATATCTAACGACTATGATCTCTCAACCACATTTACACTTAAGAACTTTCCCTTTAATTATTTAAGGCATCTACAAAAGCAAAAAAAAATCAATTACTACATTGTAAACTATTACAAATAATTAAAGTTCTCATGATCTCTCCCACTAGCTAACAATCAAAAATCAGCAAAGCAAGCTTAATCATTGCCAAACAAGTAACATGCAAATTACACTATACATGCACATTATCACTACATTATAAACTATTAAAAACAAGTAATGTGAAAAAGTTTCTTTATATCATCATCATTGTTGTTTGAACAACGAAACAAAAGGAAGAACATAAATAAAGATTTCTAATCTAATGGCCGATATTGCTCCATTTTTTTTAGCAAAATCGACGCATTATTACATTTTTGCCCCCACCTCACGAATCTACACTTCTCCATACCCCTCCTCCACTATAATTTATAATAATATATTTAATTGTTGTATCATATAAATATCTACGTATCTTTACAACAATCGTTTCCCTTCACAATTACAACATTAGAATTTCAAAAAAGTAACGAAAAATCAAAAGAAAATATTTATGCTTGATTCTTCTTGTGGGCTTCCGATTTTACCCTTGGCTGGATCCCGTAATAACTTACATACCACTTGACAAACTTTCTCAACCCGGTCGACAAATCGGTGCTCGGTTTATACCCGAAATCATTATAAGCCAAACTAACATTTGCATGAGTATATGGAACGTCGCCGTTTCGAGGCATCCGAATCACATTTTTCTTGGCCTTCAAGTTTAGCAAACTTTCCAAAATAGAAACCAACTTTCCTACCGAGACCGGAGAAGTGTTACCTAAATTATAAATCCGCAACTGCGCCGGACCTCTCTTCTTCCCACCGCTGCCTGTGCTCTTCTCCGCGGTGTCGAGAGCTCCGACGCAGCCTTTTACGATATCATCAATGTATGTAAAATCACGCGCCACCTCTTTGTTATCTTGAGTCTTGTAAACGTTGATTGCTTTCGACTGAAGCAAGTCTTTCGTGAAGAAGAAGTAAGCCATGTCGGGTCTTCCCCACGGCCCGTAAACAGTAAAAAAACGTAACCCGGTCATTGATAAACCGTAAATATGATTGTAAGTGTGCGCGATCTCTTCGCCTGCTTTTTTAGTTGCGGCGTAGAGACTCGCGGGCTGATCAGTACGGTCTGACTCGGAGAACGGGTTCTCCGTGTTCAGACCGTACACGGATGACGAAGAGGCCCACACTATTGCGGGTTGCGGATCAGCCGCTTTCACAACTTCTAGCAACGTAACAAAACCCGCAATATTTGATTTAATATACGATTGCGGGTTTTGCATTGCGTAACGCACACCAGCTTGAGCCGCAAGATGTAACACATGTGTAAACGGAACGATGCTAAATAATTTCGCTAGCAATTCCGCATCATTTAAATCGGCCTCGACAATAAAAATATCGTGACTCGACAACAATTTTTGTCGAGCTCGCTTCAGAGACGGATCATAATATTTGTTAAAATTGTCGAGGCCTAGCACTCCATCACCGCGCTTTTTCAGCGCGAGTGAGCAGTGCGAGCCAACAAATCCAGCAGCTCCCGTGACAAGGATCGAAAACCCGCTAGCACGCCGAGGAGTCGAGGAGTGGCGGACTTGTTTCTCCCAATCAGCTCCGGTCCCGTAAAACGCGGATAAATGACGGTGCGGACTAGCAGTAGCAGTGTGGCTAGCCAACGGATGGTAATTCAGTGTGAAGAAGAAAATTAAGACGATCGAGATTAGTAGAGATGCGCGAAAGATGAGTTTCGACGAAGCTGTCAGAAGCTTCGTCGAGTTAACTCGTTTGATGTAGCTATTGTATCTTTCGAGTTTGGTTGTTTTGCTCGTGTCGGATGGGAATGCCATTGTGTCTGGAGAGTGTTTTTGAGAGGAGCTGAGGTTCTCTGAGATTTGAAGGCAGGGAATGAATGGATATAAAGGAGAGTTTGGGACTGTTTGTTTAGGACACGGGATGAGTTGTATTACTTTAATACCCTCCAACCAAAAAGTCAAGTTTTCATGGATGAGTTGTTTAATTATGATTAATATTGGATTTGAAAAACTTAACTTGGACAAGTCGCAATGATTCATCTTTGTTTCTTGATAATATAATACCATAAAACTGAAGATACCGAATACCTATAAATTATTTTCAAAAAAAATTGTCAAAGTCTAATTGATTATATTTGATTAATTTCATCTATATTAAAAATAACAAGATCTCATATATATAAATAAAATTAAAATTAATCATTTGTCTGTTATGTTATTTTGAAATATAAATTAGAACAAAATTTAGGATACATAACATTTTTAAAAAGTATTGTAAATAGGTAATATCAAGAAAATTTAAGACTTTATAACATCCATCGATTAAAATATTAATTTCAATTGGAGTTCGGATGGGTAGAGATGGAAGTGAATTTGTGAACAGTTTCTATGGAACAGGGTATGGTGGAGAATTACTAAAATGCCATTGAGAGTGTGGACAGAAATGTAGGTGAACTGTAATGGAGGAAAAGAGGAGACATTAATGCAAATGGATGAAGAAGATGAGCAGAGCAGCCGCTATCCAGCTCATAATAAATTCGAAAGGGAAGTATGTAGACAAATTACTAAACCATGTGGTGAACACGTATATATTCATGACAACAAGTAGGGATCCCAACTAAATTAATTTATATGTCAAATTTTATTAATATTTATTTTCTGAAATTATGAATAAGAACGTAATTACAATAAAATTTACGCGACATAACATATATAAGTTGAACCTCAAATAAAAATTGATAAAAAGTAATTTTTTCTGGCCCCAACATAAGGTAAATAGAAAGAGACAAATTTTTATCACTTGAATATGTATAAATTTAATTATATTTGATAGTATTATTGAAAATGGTGTTATGACAGAATTTCGTAATATTATTGTATTTTCCCATGATGGTGTCTAAATTAGAACAAAGATAGATCGATAGATCAATAGATCAAGAAATGTGCTAAAAAAACGTGAAACAATTGACTTTTTCATCTCTGTCATCTTCACTTGTTAGTCCAAAAGATACTAATAGAATTACTAGCCGGAAATAATTTGCTCAATATTAGTGTCCAACCATTTGATAAATAAAATTAAAACATTTTGTAGTGTTGCTTTCATGCTTTTCATGTACTACAAACTGGTACACGGATGAAGAATTTTACTATACTTCAAATACTGTACTACCTTGGCCTTCGATTTTACCTTGCATTGAGTTCTGAGAGATCGAAATTCCGATTTATCATAACGATGTTTTTTCTCCGTCTCACTCGTTTCTGATACTTTAGATATTGCATCTTTAGGTCAAAATAAGCGATAAATTACATAAAAAAAGTAAAAAATTGGATAAAATAGTGTTATGATTAATATTTAATTAATAAATTGAGAAATACGGATGAACTTAGTTGATGTCATTGATTTTTTAATTTTAAATTTTTTTGAAATGTAACTGACAGGGATGAAAAAAATGGAAGAGACATTGAAAATATAAATGTCAACTATGTAATATAGATTTTAAATTTATTTAATTTTAAGAAATATATATAATATAAATGTCAACAATTACAATATTATTAATTCGGAAAAAGTAAGTGACCTAATAGAAAGAGTGGAACATGCATGCAACTAAGAAGGAAAAAATATTAGCCTCGCCGTTTCGGTGACTTTCAAGGCATTCATATTCTGTGGAGACGAATGAATGCTACAAAATATGCTTGATATATTAATTATATTTAAAAATATTAATTTAATTGATTAAAATATATTCGAATGTTTGGACCTGGATGATGGTAAAATGCTTATATATTAGCGAACAAACGGAGAATATCGCCGGAATTTGTAAGAATAAACACGTGCCGGCCGGCAACTAATTAAAGAAGTTCGCCATTTGTTTCGATTGGGTAAATATGTGCAGACTGCAGTACATTTGGGCTAACAGCTGTTTATCGGACTGCAATTTAGCATTTCGTTAGACAAAAGGCAAGCAATAAATTAGATAATGCCGTGCAGTAGTGTACTTTGCGGGACGAGAGTTTGGCACGTATTTTAATATTTTAAAAAAATATAATTTCGTAGCTTATTTATTAATCTCTTTTTCTTGAATAAAAATCTGATGCTCAAATTTTCATATGTAAAAAGAAAATTTCAAAAATAAGTTATGAAACTATATTTTATAAGAATCTTAAAATGCATGTCGAGCGGTGAAAAAAACCTGCAAGGAAATGAGAGGGACGGAGGAAATATAAGCCTTATGGACTGCTACTTTTCTTTTCTTGACCCATTTATGTAAATAAGTGGAAGCACTTTTAAAAAATTGAGAGTTTTATCCGGACAGAATTATACAATAATATAATAAATCACGATATATATGGTAGCGATCGACGAATCCACTCGGAGGGTTATTTCATTTATATTAAAAAAATTATTAAACAAGTAATTTTTATATAATGATATACTAATTTGGCTGGAAAAGAAATTTTAGTAGAACGGGCAAGATTTTTATAAAGTATAATTTGAAATATTTTAAATAATGGGTGCTCGAGAATAAGCTTTCCAGACTCTTGTAATATATATTTATTTAATAATTTAAAATATTTTAAATTTAAATCCCTTCTATAATTTTATGTTTTAACCAAATCTCTCCTAAATCTTAATAGAATAATGTACCCGCCCTTGTTTTCGAAGATAGTACACTCGGAAATAGATCACACACGGTTATGACTCAACAGATGGATGGAAAAATCATAAATATATAAATGAATTCATACTTGTGGCTGTTTGGTAGCGTGTGGGACGGTGTTGTGACCGACAAAACTAGTTTAAGGTTGGGACACTCCCAGGCCTGGCTGCATCTTGCGCAGTGGCGGAATCAAGATTAATTTCGAACCCGAGCTAAATTATTATTAAAATTTCAGTAAAAAAGTTAAAAATAAATATGCATACTTTAATTAGTTAAGTGGTGAAATCTTTACTGCTTTTTTTTAGGAAGGAATGGATGACAACTGAATTCTACGATTTTGCATATATTGATAGCGTTGTAAGATAACTTCATCGTCTATGTCTTTAAATATGGCCTTCTCGATGTAAACCACCATGTTAAGTGGGCTATTTTTTTTATATATAATCATTTTTATTTGTCCCCGGACTAAAAAATTAAAAATAATTACACTTATTATTTTTTTTTCAGCCGGGGCTGGCCGGGACTAGCCCCCTGGTTCCGCCCCTGATCTTACGTAGTTTGTAAACAATTCGAACAAGCTGACAATCCACATTGTAATTTATGATTAATCCAGTTTATACGGAGATTAGTGTAATAGATCTCGTTTTGGGTTGCGTTTAAGCCGGGTAACGCAACCAGGTGATGGTGCCAAAACATTTATAAATGTTCATTATTGTTTTATTTATATGAGCTTTAAAATCAAGTGAATAATTTTAAAGCTAAAAGCTAAGACCTTAGAGTCACAGTATCAGTAAATATGATGTTGACTTGCCTCTATACAATGATAATTGTATGTTTCAAAATAAAAGGTTTTGGATAGTGTGATTTGTTTGTTAAGAATGACACTGGTTTGTTGTGCCTTTGAGAAAAAGAAATCGTTAAAAAGATATTGTAAAAATTGAGAAATTGTTTGATAATTTTTTTTAATATTTACGTGTTTTGATATATAATTTCAAAATATACTTTTTTGAATTTGATAATAATATATGTGACAACTTTCCATAAAAGCTTATAATTTTTTTTAGTGGAAATACTTTTTTTTTTTTTTGAAAATAAGAAGATAGTGTATCTTTAGTGGAAATACTTGTTTTCTCTAAAAATAAACTTTTAAAATAAGTATTGTTAAAAAATATGTTTTTAGATTCACTAGACACAATTTTACGTGCTTATCATAAGAATCTGTTTATCATGTCCATTTTCAAAAAATTTATTGGTCAATTTGACATAGTTTGATTGAAATTTATATATTATATAAAAAAATTAAAATTATCAAAAAATAAATTTAGTCTATTTTAATATGTAATTTTTTATAAAATAATTGATAAATTTATTTTAATAATTTAATCAAAAATTAGTCAATTTAATTTATCGAACAATAAAAAGGACGTAAATTAGGGCGGAAGGAGTATTTTATAATAATTTCATCTTGACAGACCAAACCTAAAACTTAACAACAAACATTTTCTTCATATATCACCGTCCCGAGAACGCATTTTTGATGATATTAGGTAGAAATTATCATTTGCTAGCCAAAGTAAAAGAAAATAACAAATATATACTGGACTTAATAATTATGATAATATCTATTCAAAATAATAATAATAAATAATTACGATAATGAGAAAAGGACAAATCCGCAATGTAGTCGATGCGCGATAGCTCATTGGCAACCACCGCAATTCATTTGTATGCATGACTTTAATAGCCAGTCCTTGGACTTGGGCAGTATATTAGAAGACTATTGGTTATTTTTTTTATATTTATTTTTGATAAAATTAGACTTTTTTTTTGAAGAATAAAATTAGACTATTGGTTATTGATTTCTAATATAACATGTTTTGGTACCAAATGTCAACAAAATGAAGATGGTTTTGTACCTATGCGAGTTTTCTTAATCTATGGGGCCGCACATATAGTTTTAATATTTTATTTGACCCATAGGGAAAAAAAAAGATTGATATATATTTTATTTTTCGAAAACAACTTTTTATTCTTGAAAAAGATAAGTAATTTTTTTTAAGGTAAAATTAGTAGTATCAAACATTATAATTGCAAAAATTACATAAATACGTATCTTTTCTGAAAATAAAACTATAAATATATATTCAAATAAGCCAAATGCACAGGCTAGCTGAAAATGCTCTACCATTTTTATTCTAAACAAATCGTTCCGAAAATTCATCATAAACATTTGAATTAACGGGTCAAGACTCAAGAATTGTCCTTTCAAAATTAGAGCCATGTACAATTAAGCTACTTTTTTGAGACGAATATGACTTATAGCACAAATGAGTATCTGTTTTAAGATATTCTAGCCAAAGTAAAAGAAAATAACAAATATATACTGGACTTAATAATTAAGCTACGTTAGTATAAAAAGATAAGGACAACTTGCACTTGGTTCTCAATTCCTTCATGAAACGACATTCGTGACCATACCGACCTACATGGGAGTCGTAGCTAGAAGCTACGTTCTCATTTATGAAAATCTATCTGACCACCGAGGCACCGACTCGTCATACAACAATATATTCATTAGGACAGTGCATATGTTTATTCGTCATATAAAAAAATTTAATTGAAATCTCTTTCGACTATGTTAAATTTTATACAGGGAAGCTTATTTATCTTTTACAAATAAATTTTAAACAAAGAAGCTTATACGCCCATATATGCCTTACAAATGAATATTTGTTCTGATATATGAGCAGAGTCAAACCCGGGTGTTCGGACAACGAGTGATAAACCCATCCCTTAGTTATCCAATCGCATTCACTTCATATTTTTTCACAAGAATGATGCAAATTAAAAATTTATTTGCAGGCTGTATAAATTACATTCAAACGCACTCAAATAATTCTTCTTCTCAATCAGAATTTGATAAACTATAAATTACTTTGGATTACAACAGCATGCACAAGGGGGATCATGTCCCTTGGTGGTGCAGTCACCGCTCGGATAGCCTTTATGAATACATTGATAAGCACAATTTGGAAACTGATTACAAGCCCCTATACAGTTCTCCTGGTCCAAGCCAATGACACTGTGCTTGCTGTACTGTGGGCAACTCGACTGATCCGCGTTAACTATCCCTGCAAACACATCACATTTCAAAATTAGTCCTTCTCATGGAAGAAAATTATGTATCTAAAAATTACGTTATCTAGACATTTTGTCTCAAATACCCGTGTGGGATACTATTAAGGAATAAGAGTAAAATAGACCTTCACTCCGATATGCGACATTCGACATTCGGACATGAGTATGGACACTCTGACACATTAGACAAAAATATGTAATTTTCAAATTATTACCCTAGTATGACACTCAGACATGTATTCATATTAGACAGTTTTAGCTTTGAGTTTAAAAACATGCCAGCTACAATACAAGCAAGAACATGAATTAATCAATCAAAAATAGAAGACTAACCCAAGTTGACAAGCAATAAAAATACTGAAATTCCAACGACAAAGAAGTTTGGAGAGGAGGCCATTTTACTACTGTATGTATGTGATTTTCTTCTTACTTCTCTGCCTCAAACCTTCTGAATAATGTGTTTAAATAGGATAGCAATTGGCTATGTGTAATTAATGCAAGATTTGCCAGTATATATATTTTGAAGATTTTGAATATTTTCCTTATAATGAGTGTGTACATAATAAGAAGTTTGTTCATATTGTTCTTTGATACGAATATACCGAAATTATATTTTTTTTTCCAAATAAATATAATGAACAAATCGATGTATTTCTTTTCTTTGATACGACATGTATGATCTGAATTTGATTTGATCATCATCTTTTTTAGAGAGTAATTAATGAAATTTAACAGATGTCTGGTGATTATGGCAACCAGAATCCTTTCAATTTTAGTGTTCATAACTTCATATTCATAACCCTTTCTACTAATAAATTCATAAATTTTGAATTGAAAGGTGAATCAATTAGCTCCGATTCCTGATTTCTACAACCATGCATATCATGTTTATACTGTGCTTCCAAGTTCTGATTATGAGTGAAAAATACGGGGAAAAAAGTTAAAACTCTCTTCTGCTCATGAGTTTTTTGCAGCAAAGAGAAGAGATCCGAAAAGAAAATATAAAAGTTTAGAAGTATTGATCATATAGTAAAACTTATTCTATTTAATTTTTTTAAGAATTAACATTATACATATAAATAACATTATACATATAAATTTTCATACATCAAATAAAAATTTCAAAACTAAAATTTTTATATCCCGACAAAACACGTAAATATGTGCGTCAAAAATCAAATAACCGTAAGTTGTTGATTCTCCGGAATCGATTCGCCATGTTTTAGAACAGGGGACTCAGTAACACTCTCTAGTGAAGAAGTTATACCAATGTAAAGTTAACAGCACAAGAAGCAACCAGGACGTGTTGTAGGTCAGATTCCTTATAACGAGTGTGTACATAATGGGAAGTCTGTTCATGTTGTTCTTTGATACGAATATACCGAAATTATATTTTTTTTCCAAATAAATATAATGAACAAATCGATGTATTTCTTTTCTTTGATACGACATGTATGATCTGAATTTGATATGATCATCATCTTTTTTAGAAAGTAATTAATGAGATTTTAACAGATGTCCGGTGATTATGGCAACCAGAATCCTTTCAATTTCAGTGTTCATAACTTCATATTCATAACCCTTTCTACTTATAAATTCATAAATTTTGAATTGACAGGTGAATCAATTAGCTCTGATTCTTGATTTCTACAACCATGCATATCATGTTTATACTGTGTTTCCAAGTTCTGATTATGAGTGAAAAATACGGGGAAAAAAGTTAAAACTCTCTTCTGCTCATGAGTTTTTTGCAGCAAAGAGAAGAGATCCGAAAAGAAAATATAAAAGTTTAGAAGTATTGATCATATAGAAAACTTATTCTATTTAATTTTTTTAAGAATTAACATTATACATATAAATTTTCATACATCAAATAAAAATTTCAAAACTAAAATTTTATATCCCGACAAAACACGTAAATATGTGCGTCAAAAATCAAACAACCGTAAGTTGTTGATTCTCCGGAATCGATTTGCCATGTTTTAGAACAGGGGACTCAGTAACACTCTCTAGTGAAGAAGGCATACCAATGTAAAGTTAACAGCACAAGAAGCAACCAGGACCTGCTGTAGGTAAGATTCCACTTCGAAAGAACACGAGAGCATCTCCAACAGCGTTGACTATAATCATTGGCTAAATTGGACACATTATGTAAAATTTGCTGAACCTGTAAGACATTTTGCTTCGATGGTACTGGCTAAATATTAGTTCAATATGGTAATAAATGATGTACGATCTTCCTACAGATTTTCTTACAGACCTGTAGAGGTTCGGCAAATTTAGCCATCCATAAGAAGTTGGCTAAATTTATAGACAACAGGTGAGCATGGTTGGAGTTGAATTTTTGGATTTTTGGAGCTGTTGGCTAAATTTTTTTTATTTTAAGTATGTCAACTCACCTTTTAGCCAAGGGTTTTAGATGGTTGGAGATGCTCTGACTAAATTTAGATTCATTAATTTTTATTAAAAAAGGAAAATAAATAATTTTTATTAAAAAAGAAAAAAAATTAATTTTTTTTATTAAACTAACAGGGACGGAGGGAGCCAACAAAATCCGAGAAAAAGGGTCCTCACATTCTTTGGGGTATTAGCCTATTTTGAAGCTTGCTGTGAGTTGGTTTTGTATTACTTGTTTTCATTAGTTGAGTCTTATGACAGTTTTTAAATGGATTTTATATCAAGGTATTCACTATTCTTATCAAAAATTATAAATTGATTATCCAATCTCTACTGGAATTTGATGAAATCTTAAAAACTACTACCTCTGTTTTGAAATAGAGATCGTTTGACTTTTTTGCACGTATTTTTAAGTCTATTGACCGCATGCTAAAAATCATTATTTTCGAAATTTTCATTTTTTGAATAAAAATATATGATTGATATTATTATTCAAAATAAGAAAATTTCAAAATTAATGATTTTAAGTATGCGGTCAAAAGACTTAAAACTACGTGCAAAAAAGTCAAACAACCTATATTTTAAAACGGAGAGAGTAGGACATTGATATACAATGATTATAGTGGCTTCACCTGATATTCTTGACAAGAATGCCGGGCACTGAGCACTTTAACATAATACCCGCTTTTAAATTTCAGTTTCAACGGTTTGTACATTAAATTTATTTGCAGGCTGTATAAATTAGATTCAAACGCACTCAAATAATTCTTCTTCTCCATCAGAATTTGATAAATTATAAATTACTTTGGATTACAGCAGCATGCACAAGGGGGATCATGTCCCTTGGTGGTGCAGTCACCGCTTGAATAACCTCTAAAAACACATTCAAGACCACAACTCGGAAACGCATTACAAGCCCCTATACAGTTCTCCTGGTCCAACCTAATGACCCTGTGCTTGCTGTACTGTGGGCAACTCGACTGATCCGCGTTAACTATCCCTGTAAACACATCACATTTCAAGATGAGCATTGATAGGTGCACAAAATTATATATAAAAAATTTGTACATAAAGTTGTGGCAATTGCTGTGGTGGGTTTTAATTAGAGTTCTTAATATAAATACAAGGGTTTTTCAGTTAAAACCCATCACATATCATTATGTACAAAATTTTGTACACATTTATGTTACATTTTATATCGAGTATTCATGTCGGATCTTCCACACTCAGAATTGGGTATCGACACTCTGACACTTAGTTTAGACAAAAATACGTAAATTTTTCAAATTATTATAGAGTTCGACACTCAGACAGTGTTGGATAGTATAAAAACAATCTGGCTACGATAGAAGCAAGAACATGAATTGATCAATCAAAATAGAAGACTAACCCAAGTTGACAAGCAATAAAAATACTGAAATTCCAACGACAAAGAAGTTTGCAGAGGAGGCCATTTTACTACTGTATGTATGTGATTTTCTTCTTCTCTGCCTCAAATCTTCTGAATAATGTGTTTAAATAGGGATAGCAATTGGCTACATGAGATTAATGCAAGATTTGTCACTATATATAGTTTGAAGATTTCCAAAAATTTCCTTATAATGAGTGTGTACTGTGTACATAATAGGAAGCCTATTCATAAAGATTTTCCGAAATAAATATAATAACAAATCGATGTATTTCCTTTTCTTTATACGACATGTATGATCTGAATTTGATATGATCATCATCTTTTTTAAAAAGTGATTAATAATGAATGTTAGGTGATTATGGCACATAACCTTTCAATATCAGTGTTCATATTCATAACGTTTTTTAGTTTTTACTAATGATTCAGCCGATTCATGACGGTGTTATCTTATTTTTATAAAATAATTTTTATTCTTAAACATATGTGTGAAACTCTATTTAAAAACAATTACATATTTATAGATACAAGAAGTTGGACACCTCTAAAATATATAATTCTAGAATACAATGGATAAGTGTATAGGATTTTCACTCATTTTTAAAAATTAAGTTCATCCAAAGTTCCAAACATTCCCTCGTACTCGGCTATTTTTTTAAACTATTTGATATTTTAATAAGTGGAGAAGAGAATATTTATAATATTTTATACTAAAATATGAGTAAGGAGAAGAAAGAGATTTCTCAGAAAAAGAAAGTGAACTTCATAATGCTTAAAATTATGTTAATAATACTTTAGCAAAAATAATGGAAAAATTAATCTACTGAAAATTTTAAGTTTTTCGAGCTAACATTCACAAGTTGGTAGACATCGAAGTCCAGCATTAATCTTGGAGAAGCATCAGTCTCTGCATTAAATTATATCGGGTTGAAATTATTATATCGGGTCTGTTCGGACAACACGACTTCCCGTTTTAAATTAATTTTTTTGAAGTTTATTAAACGGTCCCATTATACGCTGGCTTGGGGCTTTAGAGCATCTCCAATGGCGTTGATTATGGGGCCGTTTGAGTTAGCTTAAAAGAAGTGACTTCTTATTTAAATTAAAAAAGTGATGCAGAAGTGAGAAGTAAATGAGTTAATAAAGTGTTTGAAAAAGAAGTAGAACCTCTGAGAGAGAAGCTAGTATTCTCAGCTTCTTAAAAGTGCTTCTATTTATTTACACAAACGGGTCAAGAAAAAGAGAAGCTAGAAGTAGAAGCCACTTCTGTTGCACAAACAGGCCCTATAATCGTTGGCTAAATTGGACCTGTAAGAGATTATGTAAAATTTGTTGAACCTGTAAGACATTATGCTTCAATGGTATTGACCATATTGGTTGGCTATAATTTAAAAATAGTATGTTATTAATATTTAGATTGTTATAAATAAAATATATCAGTTTAATATGGTAATAAATAATTGGTAATCAGCGGGAAGGATGAAAATAAATTGCGGGAGATGACGTGGAATTCACTGCAGATCTGTAGTGGTTCGACAAATATAACCATCCATAAGGGGATTGCTATAATTATATATAAAGGCTTCATATGGTTGGAGTGCGGTTTTTCATAGATATTGGCTATAATTTTTAATCATAGTAAGTCAACTAGACTTTTAGCTAAGGGTTTTTCGTAGTTGGAGATGCTCTTGAACAAGTTTTAGGATTAGAACTTCAAAATCTACAATTGTATTCCTGAAGTTTACGACCTCACCTGACCTCTATGATCTCTTTTCAAGTTATACTCCTATATCGTTTTTTCTAGAGGAAAAATATACACATATACATATACAGCCACTAGAGGAAAAATACTACAGCAAGGGAAGTAAAAGGGGCAACATGTTGCAGTTTGTGAAGTTCAAGTTATGAACTGTCACAAATAGAAGTGTAGGTATTGGACCAAGATTAAGAGTTGCCACAATTAACTCTTGTTTACAAGAAAAAGTCATTGATAAGTAGCTTACCAGCAACAGAAGCCCATTTGGAAAATTGCACGCTAAAATGACTGGATGGTATCATACAAGCATTTGCTCTTGAAAGTAAATGCAAGTCAAGAACAGCAAGCATAATTGCAAAAATGACTGCAAGATTAACCTCAGAACTGTAAACCAGACCGTAAGTTACATAACTGATTTTCGGAACTTTTTTACCAATGCTTAACATATAAATGGAGCACCGCATGTTACTAAAAAAACAGCCTTAATATAATTCAATATGATCTTCAACAAAGGCCAATCCTTTTCTTCCAACCAACTTGCCAAACTTTTTCGAACCGACATTGATATTTTAGCTGATAAAATTCTCAAAATAAAGCAGAGTAATAAAATTAAACAACCAGTTCATAAATTGGATCTCAAACCTAGCAAACAAACTTCCATGCTCAGTACCTATAGTGAGCAGGCTTGTAAGGACCCTCAACTGGAACACTGATGTAGTCAGCTTGATCCTTGGTGAGCTTAGTAAGCTTGGCACCAAGCTTTCCGAGATGGAGTGCTGCAACCTTCTCATCAAGGTGCTTGGGCAATACATACACTTTCTTCTCATACTTCCCGGAGCTCCTCTCGTTCCATAACTCCAGCTGGGCGATCACTTGATTGGTGAAAGAGCAAGACATCACGAAACTGGGGTGACCAGTAGCACAACCCAAGTTCATGAGACGTCCCTCAGCTAAGATAATGATGCCTCTGCCAGTGTCGGGAAAGACCCACCTGTCAGTCTGGGGCTTGATTGTGATTCTCTGCACACCAGGGAATGTCTCAAGGCCAAGCATGTCAATTTCATTGTCAAAATGACCAATGTTGCAGACAATGGCATTGTTTTTCATCTTCCTCATGTCATCAACCATAATGATGTCCTTGTTACCAGTGGTGGTGACAAAGATGTCAACCTCAGAGACAACATCCTTCAGGGGAAGAACTTGTAGCCCTTCCATGGTAGCTTGAAGAGCACAGATTGGATCGATCTCAGTAACAATCACACGAGCTCCAGCTTGCTTCATGGCTGCTGCACAACCCTTTCCCACATCTCCATATCCAGCAATAAGTGCAACCTTTCCAGCAATCATAACATCGGTGGCTCTCATCAAACCATCAGGAAGAGAGTGGCGGCATCCATACAAGTTATCAAACTGATCTCATGTCAAAGAATAACATATCAGGATTGTAGAGAATGTAAACTAGCATGAAAAAAATTAGAATAAAGCTCCATCTTTAGACATTTATAAGACTTAAACGGCTTGTGACACTCTTGCTTGCAATAAATTTAAGGACCAATAACATACTACTCTATTAAACTAGTCCTGTCAAATATAAGAAGTTGTCATAATAGCAGGGAATGTTGTCCAGCATATAAAAAAATCATTTTTTATGTTCATCGGCATGGAAGAACAAAAGGCAAATTACATAATTTTGTTTGCTCTAAACATGGGAATGTTATAGTTTGTTAGCCTAGAACTAGAATAACACTGAAATGGATCAATGTAATCACCTAAAAGAAACTTCAATACATAACGCACAGAAACAGAGGCTTTCATTCAACAAAAACAGCTTTTCTGGAAAGAACAAACTTATTAGCCATGTATATAGTGATGGTTTTCCAGTGAGCTCACAGATTTAATGATGAAATAGTTCACACTATAATGCATCTCACACACAAAATGAGAGATGTAACGTAATACTGTAACTAATATATCAGCCTTTAAGCCTCAGGAACTATTAACAATTTATCAATCTCAAGTCCAAACACCACAATAAACAAAAAATCACATGCAGATCCCCATATCTTAATCTAAATCAATCCCTTTAGCACACTTGCAGTACAATTATTAAATACTTGTAATGAAATATAATTCTATCCCAAATCATATAAACATGCGGCCAAGTAAAGCACTAATAAATCAATCCTATCAGATCCACCACACTACAATACATAAAACAATTCAATGCATACCACCAACATATACGTTCATATTAACAAGGAGTTCAATTCGAAACTCACCTTGCTCTTAGTAACAGAGTCGTTAACATTAATAGCTGGGAACAAAAGCGTCCCATTCTGCTGCATCTGATACAACCTCTTAACCCCAGTAGTCGTCTCCTCTGAAACCCCCACCAATCTCTCCTTCATCTTGTGATACTTCATCGGGTCACTCTTCAACCCATCCCTAATAATCCCCAGCACAATCTGAAACTCAGCATTATCCGTACTACTCGGGTCTGGAACCTTCCCAGTCTTCTTGTACTCTTCTTCCGCCTTCACACCCTCGTGAATCAACAATGTCGCATCACCACCATCATCCACGATCAAATCTGGCCCACCTCCTGGACCCCAGTCCAAGGCCCTCTCCGTACACCACCAGTACTCCTGTTAATTAATAAATAACACTCCATTAATTTTTTACAAACCCAAACTTAAAAGTAAATAATTATGCACAATTATCAACAATTTTTTTTAGTAAGGGCACAATTATCAACAATTGAATCTCAATAAATTGATAAATCATGGGTTTGTCCATGCTATGCACCAAATTCTATAAGTTTGGTGGATTTCTATTGGTGTGGTTGGTTAATTTGCAAAAGGGTCCACCATTATAAAGAAGCACGAGCCAATCAAAATCCACCAAACTTATAGAATTTGGTGCATGTGCCCATGGTCACATGCTAGAAAAACCGATAAATCATAACAAATTTATTAATTTTATTAAAATTATGAGCTAATATCTATGTTATGTTTGTCCAGAAAAGAAACATTATTAGATCTTTATAAATTAACAAATTACAATAAATTTATTACATAACAAATCGGGAGCTTGAATAACAAATTAAAATGTTATTAATCCTGAGCTTAAATAACATATAATAAATTTATTAAATAACAAATCGTGAGCTTAAATAACATATTAATATGTTATTAACAAGAGATAATTGTCATAAATTTATCAAATAATAAATTGAGCTAAGATAACATTTTATTAACAAACAGATATCGATAAATTAATAAATCATAATAAATCTATTCATTTATCGAGATCGTAAGCTAACATAACAGATTAACAGTATCAGCCGATATTATATGTCTATTTTTCGATTTATTCATTTATCGAACCTGCAGGGTCTCTCCCTTCCAAGCAAACACAGCAGCGCTATCTCTCGCAATAGCCGCCGCCGCGTGGTCCTGAGTCGAGAAAATGTTACACGAGCACCACCGCACTTCCGCGCCCAAAGCGGTCAGCGTCTCGATAAGCACGCCGGTCTGGATAGTCATGTGGAGTGAACCGGTGATTCTGGCGCCTTTGAACGGTTGAGACGGGCCGAACTCGGACCGGCACGACATCAGACCGGGCATCTCGACCTCGGCGAGCTCCAGCTCGAGCCGGCCGAAGTCGGCCAGGGATGTGTCCTTGACCTTGTATTCGCGACCGGCCGCGGTTTTTTCGACGGAGAGCGACATTTTCGGGGACTGAGATCTGTGTGTATAGTTGTAAGTATAGGTAGAGAGATTAGAGGAGGCACAAGAAATGGGGGAGACTGAGGAGGGGTTTTATAGTGGAGGAGATTTTAGATGGACGGCTGGGATTTGTTTAGGGTTTTAGGTGATTTGCTTTATCCGTGATTTTTATATTTACATTTATATATGTTTTTATAAAAATAATTTAATTACTTCTTGATTAATATTTATTTAGAAAAAATCATCGATGTAACAATTATATTCTGATTATTCTCTAGTTTATTTTTTTTAAAAAAATGATAAATTTAAATAAATCCTGAATCAACGGATCAGTAGTTTCGATTTTGATTTCTACAATTATATTTGTGTATGCTAATTTATAGTTTTATTTTTTGAGAATGAAGTTTTGATAAAAACTCGCAAGATTAATGTTAAGCTTTTCATATTTGCACGCACTTCAGAGAGATTTCCAAATAGTGAGATAAAGATAGGTCACAGATTGATAACAAGATTTGGGGAAAAAAATGAAATAAGATTATATTGGTTCGAGAAATCACGTGTTTCGTAAAGTGTCCGGATAAAATATTTAATTTAGAAAATTTAAGTCATTAATTCAAAATATTAATAGAATTATTATTATCATATAACCTTTTATCGTTAATATGATTATAATGTAATAACATAAAAATTATTATTCAATGAAGAACCCATCAAGTTGAAATTGGTTTCTCTTAAACAGAAGACATGTCAATTTGAAGTTGGTGAAAGTTCGTTGTTGGTGGAAAGTGGAAACTATTGAGTAAACACAAAGTGTTTCTATACATTGAATGTTAAGCTCATTACTAATGGTGTCCTATGTTTCAAGTTCACCGAAGTTCACCAACTCCAAAAGCATCAAACAAGGTGTTGGTGTGGTGGTAGAGCTCTTGTACCTCTTGCAAGCTGTTTTTGGCTTCTATTCTTCTCCATTTAATTAATTTAAACAAGAAGTCATTTTTTTTAACTTAACCCAAACAACCCCATGCTCATGACCCTTGGTCCCTTTTATTCATTTTTATGAATACTACCGCACCAACGAGGCCAGACTTCTGTAAACTTAGTGGGTGTTTGGCAGCTTCTGAATTTTAGGTTAAAAGTACTTATTTGTACCGTTTGTATAAGAGTCAAGAAGTACTTAAAAAAAGCTACGATTACTAACTTTTGTCTCATGGCTTCTACTTATTTTCCAAACACTTTTATCACTTATAAGTCTTAACTTGCTTCTAACTTCTATTTCATTTTTTTATTTTAAGCAATAAGCACTCATTTTAAGCTCACCCAAACGGCCCCTTAAAATTCTGATATTCGCAGTTTTTGCACTCAGTTTTCATCACAGGACAGCTTCTACTTTTGGCAAACTTATGTACTTTTACCCTATAGTTAAAAAATATTATTTTATATTTTCTTTTCCAAAATAAAATATGTAACTGAAATTTCAATCTACAAGATAATCAATTAAAAATAATAATTTTTATTATCCGATCAATCCACCTAAAAATATGTGTCAAAAATCACATTATTATACTCTAATATTTATTGATATGAGCGAGTCAAATCCATATATTGTTGCACAAAAAAGATAAATCCATCACTTGAAATCTTAAACTATTCACGTTTGGGGCACTAAATGAGCTCATATACTCCAAAACGACTCGACATTTGGCTGGAAAAGAACTCATTTCGGATCCTTTTTAATTTATTAATGAGTGAAAACTTGAACATAATATTATAGAATTTTTTTTGAAACTATAATAGATTTATTTATTGATGAGCTGAACATGATCATACAGTATAATTTGACTTGATTGAATCACCCTCCAGTGAAATTTTTACTTAATTATAACTTAAAACCAAATTTTTTGGTTATGTTATTACTGAAATTAATCCAAGAAAATAATATCTTCGTCATATAAATTATAGGTTATGCTATTATTTGACGAACAAGGAAAAAGATAAAAATACTATATGGATTAAAGATTTTCCGATTACTTTTTAATTTCAAATCCATTTGGGTCGAGACAATGACATATATGCAAGGCCGTGTAATTTAAAGATTGAACGGCCTGGGAATTACGATCAAATGGGCTTTGATTGACCCAGCCCAATATATTTTCTTTATCTATGTTCACTTTCAAAGATAAATAAACTGTTCTGCCAGAAATTAGAAAAAAAAAAAACAGTCCGTTTACAAATAAATGTTATTTGTGTCTTTTTTATGATTACAATTATCTACTTTGATCTTTCAAAATAATAAGTGCAATAATAAATTATTTGGCTTTATTTTTGATAAAAAAATTTTACTCATTTATCATACTTCATTCCGGTGTCGAGTCAAGCTTCGCGTATCTGGACTAATCCGGAGAACTGCTAACACACTCTGCTCAGCTAGTATGACAGTCTACTTATTTTTATGCTCCCGAGTGAAATCAAACCTATAATTTTGGAAAAACCAGCCATCATCTAACATCAGCGGCCTCCCTCCTCTCCTCCTCTCATCTAGGGTTTGTGCATTTTCAAGTAAACCAAGGGGCTTCCACTGGTTTTCTCCGGTGGAAAGCCCCAACCCCTTCATTTTTCCTTTATTCTCGTTAATTTCCTTTCAATAAAACCCAATCTTTTGGATGTTTGTGTGTTTCTCCTCTTGGAGTGTGTGTCTTGTCTCTCCTTTTGGAGTGTTTTGTTATGTTTTTGTCTGGTTGTGATTGGGTTCATTTGGTGTTGGATCTATTGAAAACGAGTTTATTGATATTTTTGGTGATCTGCAAAGACTGTATTTGTGACAGCCCGAGAATCCGGGGGTCTGGATTCTGACGTCACCACACAAAATCATTCTAAAACACTTTTGAAAACCTGTATTTTTGAGAAAGGTAATAAAATCAAAGGATTTAAAACCTGAAAACTTTAGTAAAAGATTTAAAAGAAAACACTTTAACCCCCTAAAAACAGGATCGCATCCAGGTTATAGTATTGAAATCAGAATCAACCACTATCAATAAACAATATCTTACAATCTCAGATCATCTTCGATGAGAAGAATTACTGTCAATCTATTCCAATTATGACTTACAACTGAATCTCATCAATACAATTCTATCTAGAACCAACCTTGACAATCTCCCTGGACATTCCACTTGTCCTCTGGATACTCTATACTCTGACTCCTCGCCTAGCCTTAGCCATACTCGCAATCTCAATCATGCAATTCATCTTTAAGCTTTTCTGAAATGGTTAAAAAGGAATAGCAAGGGTGAGCAACAATGCTCAGCAAGTGTATATAAGCAACAATAGTCCTGAAATATCTTATCAGGGTTCACAAGTTCAGGATATGTAATTGAAAACTTCACAATTCTTATCAGCAATTGAAATCAGAATTCAAACTTACAGAAGAATTGTCGAATTGGATTCATCACATTTTTTACTTAAAAACCAAAGGTTAGGCTGCTGATCAGTCACGCACTAACCCCGAACATGGCACACAGCCCTGTTCTCTATACTGGATCCAAGGCACACATTGGCCTATAATTGACCACGAATCTGGTCCACATATTTTATAAAAACTAATCCAATTCTAACAATTTAAATCAATAGACAGATCAATCAACAGAACAGAATCATAATCATTATCAACAACAGAAATATTCCAAACCAACTTTTAAGAATTATCCTTTTACAAATCAAAATTCAAGAAGTCCTTAACTATTCAGTATCCTCCATCATCTGCTAAGTTAACTAGCCTGACAATGGTGGGTTGAATAATCAAGAAGATCTCAATTCATTCTAAGTTCTAACTATCACTAAGCAACACATGCTTCAATGACAATCTGAACTTCGAATTAATTTGTAAAGCTGACATTTTTAAAATCTTGAGGACTGGAAAGAAGGATCAGAATACTTGTAATAGAAATTGAGGGTAATCAGGTGTTTGGCTTTTCAAAATTTAGAAGAAGAAAACAAGCATGGATTTCATTCTCAGAAGTAAGGGTTTATTTGAGAAGGGTTTCAGTATAAACAATATCATAATCTTGACAGAATAATCAGAGCATGCAATATATATATGAGGAAGGATTTAGGAAAACTTGCCTTAAATCCGATTCCAGTCTCATATCTCAATCTCATCTTTCCACTTTCACACTCTATGCATATCATAGTCTCTAGACCATCTTTGGCTATACTCTATTCGCCACACTGCTTCGTTTACTCGATTCGTTCCTTATTCGCTTTGTAACATCGTTTGACCTTCTGAACGTCTTCGATCGTATCCGTCTCGTCCAAACCCTTTACGAGAATAAGATACTACCATTATCACTAAATAATCTATTGATTCTTATCTTTACTTATCAACTCGGTAGCATAACCTATCGCATACACATATCACGTATATCGATACCCACTTATATAACTCTTTAAACTCATCAAATATCACTTAACACATGATCATGTTTTGACTCTACCATATAGTCTAATCATATTTCACATAACATATTATCAATTAAATATCATATAAATCTTATCGAAAATCCGACATCGTCTCGTCTATTTATTAGACTATCCACCTGTTATCCTATCTCAATCAACAATCAACCAACCAAATCCAATCACTATAATCCATATGCTTTTATCCGACATTTATCAAGACACGACACTATGTCATTTAATCATTTATCACATGTATGTAATACTAGAACAACCAGATAGTCCATGAAATCATCAATTAATAGCAATTAGATCACATATAATCATATTCTATACATTTAACAACAACTATTCACATTCTATACTCCATCATATTATTATGTCACATTAAAATAGACTTTATAAGCTTTAATCTCTTTTTCGTTTCACTCGATTCTGAATTACCGATCAAAAGTTATGCTGAAAACCGTTTCCGACTCCACTTTCGACACATGTAATACAGCACACCGATAACAGACAACATATACACATTAGGTTTCCCCTCCCAATTGATGCTAAATCAAGTTTTAGGTTCAAAATGATTTTTCGGGAATTTTCTGGAATTTCTAGACATTTTTCGGAATTAAAACAGGTAAAAGAATCCATTCTTGAATAAATAATCAAATCCGATTGCTCAAGATCGGATCCAAAATCATTTGAAATCAATTAACGAGCCTCGAACATATTTTAGAAAAATAATTCAAAGCTCGAAACTATTTTTCAGAATTTTTAAATCAAAAGGAACAATTAAATCTAATTAATTAATCAATTAAAATCAATTAATAATTAACTAAATTAATTAATCAATTAATATTTAAATTAATTGACCAATTAAAATAATTAATTACTAATTAAAATTAATTAAAAAACTAATTTAGATTTATTTTTGAATAAAGAAATAATTAAAAACTATTTTTGGAATTTAAAATAATTAAATAAAACAATTTTTGAAAATTAAATCAAAAGGTTTATTTTGTAAACTTTTGAAAGTTTTCGGCCAGGGTTTAAAGTGTAACTTTCAGAAGTTTCAGGGGGGTGTTTTGTAAGATTCAAAACTTGGGTACAACAACTTCACCACCTTCATAACTTCGGTGACCAAACAGCAATAAGCCGCCGGCCACCTTCTACACTTGCCGGAAAACGTTTCCCGGCGTCCTCTAGTCACCATAAACTCCAGAATTCATGCCCACACTACAAGCAACACCTCTACAAACTCAGAATCACCAAAAGCCATAAGAAATGGCCGCAAAAGCTTCGAAAAGAAGCTCGCCGCCGTTGAGTTTTAAAACTCCGGCGAGCCTCAATTAGACATCCCACACACAAACTAATCATGTGTACAGACTCTTTGCATCGAGACCAACACACTGGTATCATCCTTTTTAGCCCAGATTTCATAAAATAAAAACCCCCAATTTTCAATTGAAAACATTCAAGAACACCTCAAGAACATCCAAGAACACATCTCAAGAATCAAACCCTTATTTCTATATGTTACGGAAGTCAAAAATCGACATATAATATATGAAAACGAATGGCAGGAGATGCTCTACAACATGGAATCATCAAATCAATCAAACAACATCATTTACGAAAATTCATCTTTTGAAATAATATAATTCGAATTTAAAAAGCTTATTTAGCGAAAACCTGTCGATTCAGCGCTGATATTGATGACTACAATAGATTCTACGCGTCAAGAGCTTCGTTTTGACTATTTATACGCCTCCATCGGATTCCAATAACGCCTTCAAATCCTCGTTTGAATATGAAGAACACGAAGAACACCCGTTCGTCTTCTCTCGGTATTCGTGCAGAGAAACTGACGAAATGATTGTACGTGCGAAATAAACTGGTAAAGGATATTTATAGAAGAAGATAAGAGAATATTCCTTGAATATGCTTTGGAATATTCCCTGAATATGCTTTGGAATATTCCTGGAATATGCTTCACGCATTACGAGACAACCAGATAATTATTAACTTTAAAAATATTAATAAAACCGTACCGGATCATTTACGGGGCAAACCGTACTCCGGATTGAAAAAGTTAAAACACGAGAAATGCTCAGAATGTTCCAAATAGCTTAATGGCGAAATTTTCCCGAACGCCCACGGGGTTCAAAATGCTGAATAACTATTTAAATATAAATAATCATTAAACGAAATTAAATTCACAAATCGATTATAAAATCACGTATCAATCCAAAAATCGATATGAACATATCCAATTAAACTATATTTTATCCTGATCATATAGAAATTTAAATATCTCAAATCCGAACACATATGAGCAGTCAATTCAATAAACCAGATAACACAAGTTTTACAAATATTCATATAAATATCACATACTATTCACAAATTATCAGGAAAATACCCAAATGTTCCATATTTTATTCTGAGAATATAAAAATTGAAAACTCGTGATTGCAACATATATAAGCAATCAAAATAGAAAACTAGTTATCAAATAATTTACCAAATATTCAAATAATATTCGTAAGTAACCATAACTGGTTACACGACCATTACACACGTAACACTTAATCATGTAATACATATATTCACATATCAACCATCTAACTTTTACATGACAAACCTCTGTATTTTCAGAAATAATATTTGAAATAAGTTTTGAAAGGATATTCATATATCCATATATAAATCATTTGAAAATATCTAAATAACACATGACTCATTCTGATAATATCAATAATTAAACCCACAGTTCTAGCACGTATAAATACCAATTACAGAAAATCAATTTACACCAAAATTCATACAATATTCACATTAAATTATCATAACTAACTAAACTCACAATTCCACATGCAACACTTAGCCATGTAACAATAGCAATCTTTTAAATCTTTAAAATCAATTATATAAAATATAATTTTGAAAAGACAACCCTGTATTGATAAAACAATAACCCGGAATTTAAATATACAATTTTGAAAACACATTAAACTAGAATAACATATTAAACTTTATTCCTCTCTTTCTAAGAAAATTACTTTTATAAAGATAAACAATTTTTTTTTTTTTTTTGAAAAATCCGGGTCGCTAAAATAAACGAAATCACAACAGAAGAATGCATCTTCCGTCTTTAACCTTATAATTCACTTCACAATTATACTCATATTACACAGACCGTTCATCTTATCAGAAGAAATCAATTAAAGCCAATAGTAATATTCAAAAAATTTTATTTCTATATTAATAAACTAATTCTGAAAATCTGGGATGTTACATTCTACCCCCCTTATAAGGATTCTGTCCTCAGAATCCGCGAAGAGAACGAAAATGTACATCCTTCGTACTATCATCCTCCCACCTTCGTTCGACCTTGGCATACCTTTGACTTTGAAACAAATAAGAGTATTAAAACCTTCACCATTACAGAGCTCAGTTCTTAGATTCAATCTTTAAGAACTTAGAATGGAACAAAAATGTTTTCAAATTAGGTCATGTTTGAATAAGAGAGTGACTGAGAGATCAATATGATCAAATGAACTTAATGTTGCGTGCCCATATTAGACACTACTAAAGGTTGTTAACCTTCTTGTAATCACAACACACACAAGTGATGGCGTCCCATCCAACTCCTATCACACAGACAGGTATACCTTGTGTCCCCTATAAATAGGGTTGTTCATCCCAATCATGTGGAAGAAATACCAAGGAATCTCAAAGAATACCAAAGAATATCAAGAGATATCAAGGTATATCAAAGAATATCAAGGAATATCAAGAAATATCATTGTCTTCTCACAATAACCTTTATCACACACCAAGAATCAATACCAATATCAATGATCAATACCAATGTTTTCTCGTCATTCGAGAAATAAGAAATCTCATTTATCAAAACTTTTGTAGAAAAGATATCCCAATAAGGACTTAATGATGATGGGGAGAATTAAAATAAGTTTTTATTGAAGAAAGATATTGCCAAGGTCTTCTCAAATTCTTGCTCTGCTCCCATAAGCTGTTGTTCAAGGTATGTCCTCTTCTCGACGTTCTCGCTCGTGATAGCTTCGTAAGATCCCTTGTAGACATTATTATCGTTCGCAATGAAGTTGGCTCATCTTGATATCAGAAGAAATCCCGGTTAGCTTGAAGGGTCGTCGTTAAGACTAACGTTCTATCTCACTCACAATATTACTTCTGATAACTAGACTCAATTCCACATACTCTCTATCATTCACATCACATCTATCTACAAAACTCTCTTTCTAATTCACAATATCTCATATTCCACACCCATTCTTCTACATCTCAATTCAAACGATAAACCACTTTCAAATATGTAACATGGTCAAAATATTTTGAACCATGCATCTTTATCATTCTTCACTCAATCATTCACTATCAACACTCTTTTGACTAGGTCTAACTCTGACCCTTATCACAACTCACTATCTCACTCAATCCCCATACTAGAAACCAAGTATCTAGACTTAGGAACCATGATCCATCTAAACATGCACCCTCAACTTAATTTAACTATCTAGATTCTATTCCGATTACCTCTCTAGACTATCCCCAGACAGTCTCACAATACCTCTATATGAGGTCACTGAACACTTCTTCTCTAGAAACTTATAATGACAACCTATATTCTAATTCCAATAACTCATAACCTGTTGCTCTGATACCAACTGTGACAGCCCGAGAATCCGGGGGTCTGGATTCTGACGTCACCACACAAAATCATTCTAAAACACTTTTGAAAACCTGTATTTTTGAGAAAGGTAATAAAATCAAAGGATTTAAAACCTGAAAACTTTAGTAAAAGATTTAAAAGAAAACACTTTAACCCCCTAAAAACAGGATCGCATCCAGGTTATAGTATTGAAATCAGAATCAACCACTATCAATAAACAATATCTTACAATCTCAGATCATCTTCGATGAGAAGAATTACTGTCAATCTATTCCAATTATGACTTACAACTGAATCTCATCAATACAATTCTATCTAGAACCAACCTTGACAATCTCCCTGGACATTCCACTTGTCCTCTGGATACTCTATACTCTGACTCCTCGCCTAGCCTTAGCCATACTCGCAATCTCAATCATGCAATTCATCTTTAAGCTTTTCTGAAATGGTTAAAAAGGAATAGCAAGGGTGAGCAACAATGCTCAGCAAGTGTATATAAGCAACAATAGTCCTGAAATATCTTATCAGGGTTCACAAGTTCAGGATATGTAATTGAAAACTTCACAATTCTTATCAGCAATTGAAATCAGAATTCAAACTTACAGAAGAATTGTCGAATTGGATTCATCACATTTTTTACTTAAAAACCAAAGGTTAGGCTGCTGATCAGTCACGCACTAACCCCGAACATGGCACACAGCCCTGTTCTCTATACTGGATCCAAGGCACACATTGGCCTATAATTGACCACGAATCTGGTCCACATATTTTATAAAAACTAATCCAATTCTAACAATTTAAATCAATAGACAGATCAATCAACAGAACAGAATCATAATCATTATCAACAACAGAAATATTCCAAACCAACTTTTAAGAATTATCCTTTTACAAATCAAAATTCAAGAAGTCCTTAACTATTCAGTATCCTCCATCATCTGCTAAGTTAACTAGCCTGACAATGGTGGGTTGAATAATCAAGAAGATCTCAATTCATTCTAAGTTCTAACTATCACTAAGCAACACATGCTTCAATGACAATCTGAACTTCGAATTAATTTGTAAAGCTGACATTTTTAAAATCTTGAGGACTGGAAAGAAGGATCAGAATACTTGTAATAGAAATTGAGGGTAATCAGGTGTTTGGCTTTTCAAAATTTAGAAGAAGAAAACAAGCATGGATTTCATTCTCAGAAGTAAGGGTTTATTTGAGAAGGGTTTCAGTATAAACAATATCATAATCTTGACAGAATAATCAGAGCATGCAATATATATATGAGGAAGGATTTAGGAAAACTTGCCTTAAATCCGATTCCAGTCTCATATCTCAATCTCATCTTTCCACTTTCACACTCTATGCATATCATAGTCTCTAGACCATCTTTGGCTATACTCTATTCGCCACACTGCTTCGTTTACTCGATTCGTTCCTTATTCGCTTTGTAACATCGTTTGACCTTCTGAACGTCTTCGATCGTATCCGTCTCGTCCAAACCCTTTACGAGAATAAGATACTACCATTATCACTAAATAATCTATTGATTCTTATCTTTACTTATCAACTCGGTAGCATAACCTATCGCATACACATATCACGTATATCGATACCCACTTATATAACTCTTTAAACTCATCAAATATCACTTAACACATGATCATGTTTTGACTCTACCATATAGTCTAATCATATTTCACATAACATATTATCAATTAAATATCATATAAATCTTATCGAAAATCCGACATCGTCTCGTCTATTTATTAGACTATCCACCTGTTATCCTATCTCAATCAACAATCAACCAACCAAATCCAATCACTATAATCCATATGCTTTTATCCGACATTTATCAAGACACGACACTATGTCATTTAATCATTTATCACATGTATGTAATACTAGAACAACCAGATAGTCCATGAAATCATCAATTAATAGCAATTAGATCACATATAATCATATTCTATACATTTAACAACAACTATTCACATTCTATACTCCATCATATTATTATGTCACATTAAAATAGACTTTATAAGCTTTAATCTCTTTTTCGTTTCACTCGATTCTGAATTACCGATCAAAAGTTATGCTGAAAACCGTTTCCGACTCCACTTTCGACACATGTAATACAGCACACCGATAACAGACAACATATACACATTAGGTTTCCCCTCCCAATTGATGCTAAATCAAGTTTTAGGTTCAAAATGATTTTTCGGGAATTTTCTGGAATTTCTAGACATTTTTCGGAATTAAAACAGGTAAAAGAATCCATTCTTGAATAAATAATCAAATCCGATTGCTCAAGATCGGATCCAAAATCATTTGAAATCAATTAACGAGCCTCGAACATATTTTAGAAAAATAATTCAAAGCTCGAAACTATTTTTCAGAATTTTTAAATCAAAAGGAACAATTAAATCTAATTAATTAATCAATTAAAATCAATTAATAATTAACTAAATTAATTAATCAATTAATATTTAAATTAATTGACCAATTAAAATAATTAATTACTAATTAAAATTAATTAAAAAACTAATTTAGATTTATTTTTGAATAAAGAAATAATTAAAAACTATTTTTGGAATTTAAAATAATTAAATAAAACAATTTTTGAAAATTAAATCAAAAGGTTTATTTTGTAAACTTTTGAAAGTTTTCGGCCAGGGTTTAAAGTGTAACTTTCAGAAGTTTCAGGGGGGTGTTTTGTAAGATTCAAAACTTGGGTACAACAACTTCACCACCTTCATAACTTCGGTGACCAAACAGCAATAAGCCGCCGGCCACCTTCTACACTTGCCGGAAAACGTTTCCCGGCGTCCTCTAGTCACCATAAACTCCAGAATTCATGCCCACACTACAAGCAACACCTCTACAAACTCAGAATCACCAAAAGCCATAAGAAATGGCCGCAAAAGCTTCGAAAAGAAGCTCGCCGCCGTTGAGTTTTAAAACTCCGGCGAGCCTCAATTAGACATCCCACACACAAACTAATCATGTGTACAGACTCTTTGCATCGAGACCAACACACTGGTATCATCCTTTTTAGCCCAGATTTCATAAAATAAAAACCCCCAATTTTCAATTGAAAACATTCAAGAACACCTCAAGAACATCCAAGAACACATCTCAAGAATCAAACCCTTATTTCTATATGTTACGGAAGTCAAAAATCGACATATAATATATGAAAACGAATGGCAGGAGATGCTCTACAACATGGAATCATCAAATCAATCAAACAACATCATTTACGAAAATTCATCTTTTGAAATAATATAATTCGAATTTAAAAAGCTTATTTAGCGAAAACCTGTCGATTCAGCGCTGATATTGATGACTACAATAGATTCTACGCGTCAAGAGCTTCGTTTTGACTATTTATACGCCTCCATCGGATTCCAATAACGCCTTCAAATCCTCGTTTGAATATGAAGAACACGAAGAACACCCGTTCGTCTTCTCTCGGTATTCGTGCAGAGAAACTGACGAAATGATTGTACGTGCGAAATAAACTGGTAAAGGATATTTATAGAAGAAGATAAGAGAATATTCCTTGAATATGCTTTGGAATATTCCCTGAATATGCTTTGGAATATTCCTGGAATATGCTTCACGCATTACGAGACAACCAGATAATTATTAACTTTAAAAATATTAATAAAACCGTACCGGATCATTTACGGGGCAAACCGTACTCCGGATTGAAAAAGTTAAAACACGAGAAATGCTCAGAATGTTCCAAATAGCTTAATGGCGAAATTTTCCCGAACGCCCACGGGGTTCAAAATGCTGAATAACTATTTAAATATAAATAATCATTAAACGAAATTAAATTCACAAATCGATTATAAAATCACGTATCAATCCAAAAATCGATATGAACATATCCAATTAAACTATATTTTATCCTGATCATATAGAAATTTAAATATCTCAAATCCGAACACATATGAGCAGTCAATTCAATAAACCAGATAACACAAGTTTTACAAATATTCATATAAATATCACATACTATTCACAAATTATCAGGAAAATACCCAAATGTTCCATATTTTATTCTGAGAATATAAAAATTGAAAACTCGTGATTGCAACATATATAAGCAATCAAAATAGAAAACTAGTTATCAAATAATTTACCAAATATTCAAATAATATTCGTAAGTAACCATAACTGGTTACACGACCATTACACACGTAACACTTAATCATGTAATACATATATTCACATATCAACCATCTAACTTTTACATGACAAACCTCTGTATTTTCAGAAATAATATTTGAAATAAGTTTTGAAAGGATATTCATATATCCATATATAAATCATTTGAAAATATCTAAATAACACATGACTCATTCTGATAATATCAATAATTAAACCCACAGTTCTAGCACGTATAAATACCAATTACAGAAAATCAATTTACACCAAAATTCATACAATATTCACATTAAATTATCATAACTAACTAAACTCACAATTCCACATGCAACACTTAGCCATGTAACAATAGCAATCTTTTAAATCTTTAAAATCAATTATATAAAATATAATTTTGAAAAGACAACCCTGTATTGATAAAACAATAACCCGGAATTTAAATATACAATTTTGAAAACACATTAAACTAGAATAACATATTAAACTTTATTCCTCTCTTTCTAAGAAAATTACTTTTATAAAGATAAACAATTTTTTTTTTTTTTTTTGAAAAATCCGGGTCGCTAAAATAAACGAAATCACAACAGAAGAATGCATCTTCCGTCTTTAACCTTATAATTCACTTCACAATTATACTCATATTACACAGACCGTTCATCTTATCAGAAGAAATCAATTAAAGCCAATAGTAATATTCAAAAAATTTTATTTCTATATTAATAAACTAATTCTGAAAATCTGGGATGTTACAGTATTGATTCTGAGACGGTGGTGATTATTGCAAGAGCTCACCTTTCACAATCAAAGATTGTTCATTCTTCACGGGGTTACACTTTCGGCATGTCTATAGCTGGTATCCGGCATGTAGATAGCTGGGGTGCCTTTGGCATGTCTATAGCTGGTGTCCGGCATGTAGATAGCTGTGGTGCCGTTTCTCCAATCCCAATTCATACGATTGTTGTTTTTGAACATTGGGCTAACAATGGGTTTTACGTGATACGGTCAATTGCGATGGTACTATTTCCAGAGATGTTGGTGCAGTTTGGATCATTTGGGATGTCTTTGATTTCGTTTTTAGTTTCAAGAATTTTTAAATTCTATGTGTTAAACGATCAGGAAACAAATCATCTAATTGTTTTTAGTATGTTATTTGTTTTACCACCTGGTTGTATCGGCAGTTGGGGATTTGTCCCGGCTGTATTATATTCAAGTTAATGAAATCTTCTTGCATTTGTCAAAAAAAAAAACCTATAATTTTGGAATGGTAAACTTCTAAAATCACGGATCAATTAAGTGAGACACCTTCATGGTTCTCCGACTTGTTTTAACCAGAATTTCTATTTAGTTGTCCTGAAAAAAATATGTTCATCCCTTTTCATTTTGATTTCCGCGAATCATCAGTCAGAACTGCTACAGCAGTACGTAGTAGGGGTGATCGCGGTCCGGTTTGGTTCGGGTTGGAGGTAGAACCGGAACCAAACCATATATTAGCGGTTTTTTATAATCTCAAACCAACCCGCGACCCGCAAACCAATTAACCCGGACCAAGCGGTGCGGTTTTTAATGGTTCGGTTAAGCGGATTGATCGGTTTATGATTAAGGCTTATAATCAGAAATGAGAATTCATGAATAATACTAGAAAATAGAGGATCATTTTGTCTCAATTTACATAATTTCACATAGTTAAATTAAAATACAAATTTTAGTCTAATAAAATGCATAAAGTTGAACCGAAGTCGTGGAATACCGAATTGATATGACTTGTAGTTGGTATTGATAAGGTAAGCAACTAGACAACCTAGCAAGTATAAACTAAAAAATTAATATATTTATATAAAACTAATATTTTGTATATATATAATATTAAATATTTATATTATATATATACACATGCGGTTCGGTTTTATAACGGGTTGGTTTAATATAAAACCGAAACCAACCCACAAACCACGGTTTTTTAAATTAGTCGAACCGAAACCGTAAACCTCATTTCGGTTTCGGTTTGGATCGGATTAATATCGGATTGGTTTATGCGGATTTTGCGGTTTAAACCAGACCGTGATCACCCCTAGTACGTAGCCATATCAAAATAAAAATGTAAGCTATTAACTTAAGTTATCATAATAAATAAAAACTATTTACTTTATATTTAATCAATTTGTTGATAATAAAGCATACAATGTCAATTATGACCAAACATTCGCATAAATAATAATCAAATTAGGACTTCTCCCGCAGAAACTCAATGGATAAATATTTGATCAGATTTGCTATATATTTTTTTAAAAGATTGGTTATATTTTTCATTTTTAATATGCCATCTCGATTTTTAGCTAAGAGTTCTTCATGATTGGATATGCTTTATAATTGAAAACAGAGATGAACCTGCTAGAGTATCTCTAACCACAGAGAACCATCTGACATACTAAAAATAAAAAATATAGCCAAACTCTTGGAAAAAATCGCATTTCAACCAAATCTGTTTATAATTTCAGCCAACATCCGACGATATTTGTCGAACTTCTACCGCCTGTAATAAATCTGAGGAAGATTACACATAATTTATTACCATATTGAACTGATATATTCTATTATAACAATCTTAAATATTAATAATATACTAATTATAAATTATAACCAACCAATATAGTCAATATCATTGAAATATAGTGTCTCACAGATTCAGCAAATTTTACGTAATATCTTGCATCTATAATTTAGACAAAAGACTATAACCACCTCCGTTGGAACCAACCCCGTTGGAGATGCTGTTGTGCTCTTATGGGCTTTGCTTGTACTCTTATGGGATTGACTTATATTGATCGTTTATTTTTAAAAATAGTAACAAGATTCTCCATCACCTGTTATCATATTAAAATAATATCTTCTATTTATAACAATTTGAAATTAATATATTATTTTTAAATTATAACTAGAATGATACTGAAACAAAATTTATACAATTAAATATTATTTTAGCCAACTGTTAATCTGTTATAGAAAAATTATGGTCAATCCAGTCAGAGAGGATATTCGTTAATGATTCTTTTGAGTCGGGAGATGAGGTTAGCAAGCATATTTACCAGCAATTTTCTCCCATGGTAGATATGGGATAATTACTTGTACTTAACTAACATGGATATTGGACAAGTACATATACTAAACCATAAAAAAAATCAGCATTGTAATTTAAGAAATATATGACCATAGACCAACATATATAAAAAAAAAAGAATCTTTGAACAATTAACACTAACAAATCACATTATACATGACAAAATACATTGCCTTAATTTTTTGCAAAGTAAATCAAAGAAGCAAATCAAAAAGAAAAGGGAAAGAAGTGTACCAAATCTCATGCACCACTAGAGTGTAGCCCTTTATTCATCAAGATTATGTTAGAATCTTGAGCAAACAAAACTTCTAACCTATAGAATACACTTACATATAGGTAGAGTTAGTAATCACTTTATAAGTTTCAACTTGTTGAACAAAATATTTTCCAAATTTATGAAACCTTAATGAATATTCCTGCATTCTTGTCTTGAAACTCTAAGATCTTTGCTTTTGCTAAAGACAAAGTGTTTCCATGTTCTAATACTTGCTATTTCTAAAGAAGATCAGCCATGCAACCTCAATATAACCCATTCAATGTTGTACATTTTCACCATCATTTAAAAACACAGAGAGAGACACTAGTATACAGCTCAGAAACAATGACAGAAGTTTTCATGAATGCGAAAAGCAAGAAGTTATCGGTTTTGATGTTTCCATGGCTTGCGCATGGACACTTGTCTCCGTTCCTAGAGCTCGGGAGAAAACTAAGCAAGAGGAATTTCAGTGTGCACTTGTGTTCTACTCCTGCGAATCTGAGTTCCATCAGGAAAAGAATGGGGGAAGAGTCGTCGATCCAGCTAGTACAACTTGATCTTCCAAGTTTGCCGAATCTTCCCCCTTGTTGGCACACGACGAATGGGCTCCCCCCTCATCTCATGGACACTCTCAAAAGTGCTTTTGACATGGCGAAACCTGGTTTTTCTAAAATACTAGAGACGGTGAAGCCAGATTTGCTTATATATGATTTTCTCAGGCCATGGCCAGCACAGGCTGCAGTTGATCTACGTATCCCGGCTGTCCAGTTCATAGCAACAAGTGCCACCATGACTTCTTTTATGCTTCATACTTTCAAGTATCCGAGTATAGACTATCCTTTCTCAACTATTTTCTATCGTGAATATGAGAAAGCTCAAGTGAGCAGATCAGGAGAATGTGACGAACTTCACAAAGCTATTGAAAGCCTTGAGATGTCTGATACAGTAATTTTAATCAAAGGTATCAAAGAGATGGAAGGAAATTTCAGTGATTATCTATCTACAATGTCTGGGAAAAAAATTGTGCATGTCGGTGCGCTGGTTCAAGATCCTATCAGAAAAGATGATTCCGACATCATCCAATGGCTGAACAAGAAGAAAAAATACTCCACCATATTCATTTCTTTTGGCAGCGAGTACTTTTTGTCAGAAGAAGATTTTAAAGAATTAGCTCATGGTTTAATGTTGAGTAATGTTAATTTCATATGGGTTGTGAGGTTTCCAGTTGGTGAGATTATTAGGGTTGAAGACAAACTGCCAGCAGGGTTTCATAAGAAAGTTGGAGCGAGAGGGCTAATTGTTGAGGGATGGGCACCACAGGCTAACATTTTAGGGCATTCAAGTATTGGAGGTTTCGTTAGTCACTGTGGGTGGAACTCTGTGAATGAAAGCATGTATTTTGGCGTTCCTATCATCGCCATGCCCATGCATCTAGACCAACCTATAAATGCTAGATTAGTGAAGGACTTTGGCACGGGAATTGAGGTATTGAGGGATGAAAATGGACGAGTCAAAAGAGAGAAGATTGCCTCTGTCATCAAACAGGTTGTTGCTACGAGAAATGGAAGGATTATGAGGAAGAAAGCAAAGGAATTGGGTGCTAGCATAAGGCAAAAAGGAGATGAGGAGATTGATGAAGTGGTGAAGGAATTGATGCAGCTTAGCTTGTTTAAGAAAGCAGAAATTGAGATAGATGAAGTGGTCAGAGAACTGAGTAGGCCATAATCTTGATTAAAGCTTCTGACCATTTGGTTAATTAGGGCCATCCCTGATTAGATAAATAATCTCAGGGGCGACTCCAGAAGTGCTACATGCATTCATGAGTGCTTTCTAGTGAGTTGAGTACATTACCTGAAGTATTAGGATTTTAATGCTATGTTTTATGTACACATATGTAATTAATTGATATTATGAAATTAAATTTTACTTACTTTAGAATATCTATCTATATGTGTGTGTGTGTTTCCGTCACTTTGTAGTTTACTTTAGTTGGTTCACAGGCAAAATAACATCTTGCAAAAAGCATCATCCAAGATGAGCTATAACACCTGAAGTAAAATGTGTTGTTTACCCACTAAAGGAAGGAAGAACATAAAAAGAGTAACCTACAACATAGAAAGGCACTAGCACAAAATGTATCAGGGAACGCAAATGGACTCTACCACTGAGGTACCATTTTGTACTCGAAATTCCATCACCTAACCACAATCTGATATTAATTATGATGCTAGAGAATGTTATAAGTACAGGAGAATTTCTTCCTTACAAAGAGAAGCTACACCACTAATTTCTTATAAATTTGTAATGTATTCACCCACCCGTGAAGGCCCAGTAACGTAGGTAAACATTTCAAAAATATAAAAATCTGCACGCCTTATCAGTTGGATGTAAAGATTGGCCAATTGGAAAGATGTAGACTACAGAAATTGATTTCTATGTCGAGCAAAACCACTCTTCAAGGGATGACTTGAACTAAACCATTTAGCACAGGGAACATGATAAAGACTTCAGAAATCAGCTAAATGTGAACAAAGCTATGTTTTAATATTTCTAGTGAACTAAACGATTGAGCATAGGAAACCTAATAAACAAAGTGGACAATTAGATTAAATGCCCCATAAATCAGAATATGATAATCTCAATAAATTAATGCTTAGACCTCACCCACTCTGTTTCTAAAACATGTTACAAGTAAGAAGGGTAAATAATTTTTTATGTAGCGGATATTGCAGTCACATGGCAACAGATACAGTAGGTGAAAAGCAAGAAGATGTCACTAATAATCTAACAAGTAAATCACCTAGGTACGCTAGAGAATTTTCAAGGCTCAGAAAAAATTGCAGAAGAGAAACAAAATTAATATTGAAAAGTTAAACGAAGTACTTACAACAGAATAATGATTCTTGAATAACTGAAAATAGCCATTTTAGCAGTAATGTAGTACTTTATTTGGCAATTTTTATGCAAATGAAACTAAAAACTTGTTCATCTGAATATCTTTATTTGAACAAGCCTTATCACAATATTTAATAGATGCAAAAGATACTTAGCAGTTAGCACCATGTAACAACATTAAAATTCACCATCCGCAGATTAATCTGGGAAAATTCGAAACTATCAATCCTGCATTTTTTTAATTCACCCATCAAAGCAACATAAATCAATCAATCTAAAATAACCGAGACCCGATAAATATATATAAGGTTTTATTCTTAAAAAACATTAACAATGTATAATGGACTCGAAGGGAAACCATTAATTTCTTCGACAATTAAGCCCGAATCACATTATACATAACAAGGATACATTTCCAATTTTCCATACATGATATATTACAACATAGTTAAAAAAGCAAAAAGGAGAGAACTTTACCAAGTCTCAGTGCACCATTACAATGTCACATCCCTTTACTTCATCAAGATCCAACAGAGTTTCTAGCACACCTAGTAATGACCTCACAGCCTCTATTATAAGGATTAGCCACTCCAGCACTTCTGCAATTGTAATAAGAAGACCCTGGTGTACCACAAGGCACCAAATCTCTCTTCAAAGTCTCATAACTTATGTATCTCTTCCCCATCATCAACACTCTCCTATTGCTTTCTGAATCCATCAGTTCCTCATCACCAGCCAGCTCTGAACACTCCCCTACTTTTCTACCACAAGCCCTCTTAGCCATTACCTCAAACTCACTTGATTTCAGTGAATTGAGCTCCAAGACTGAAACCCCATGACAAGAAATCAAAAGGGTATGCAAGAAAACCAGTAAAATGAAAAGGGTTTTCATGATTTGAGCTAGTTTCAGCATGACTAGTTTTCTTGGAAATTCTTGAACTATATAGTGTGTGAAAAGTGGGAATTTGGGGAGGTTGTGAATGTGACCAAAAAGGAAAAGGGGGAAACTTTAGTGGAAGTGGATTTGTTAAGACTCAGTAATGAGCTGGAGAAGTCATTAATGTTAGTGAGGGTCACAATATCTTATCACACCTACTAGCTAGACTACACTGATGTTTTTGGGGAGTTTTGTGGTAAGAGGAGGCCAGATTAGTGGGCCCTGCTGGAGATAATCCAGTATTATAATTTAGAATTTGTGGACATGTGAGGGATTATTTAATAATTTTTGCTGTTTCTGATTCAAGAATTTCAGGTGACTGGAGTTGTTTTTGTGCATATCTTGGATTACCCTTTTAACTGGGCATCCAGTTTTCTTGGAGTTGATGCTTTTACTGTTGATGAATTGAGTACTCACTTCTTCCCCAGAGGGTATTCGTCTTTTACTTGATCTTTTTCCATGGTATTGAATTATTGATAATTGACACTGGTTTTTGTCTCGTGAGCATCAAATACTTGCTTATCTTGAAATTAATTCATCAAGTTGATGATAAAATCCATGGACGGTCCAGCGGACATTATGCACTTGTTACACAACAACCCCTCAGAGGAAGGGCTAAGCAAGGTGGGCAGCGGGTAGGAGAGATGGAGGTTTGGGCTCTAGAAGGATTTGGTGTTGCTTATATTTTACAAGAGATGCTTACTTATAAATCGGATCATATTAGAGCTCGCCAGGAAGTACTTGGTACTACTATCATTGGAGGAGCAATACCTAATCCTGAGGATGCTCCAGAATCCTTTCGATTACTCGTTCGAGAACTATGATCTTTGGCTCTGGAACTGAATCATTTCTTTGTATCTGAGAAAACTTTCAAGATTAAAAGGAAGGAAGCTTAATCGGAATGAATCCCAACTTTTCTTCTATGATTGATCAGTATAAACATCAACAACTCCGAATTGGATCAGTTTCTCCTCAACAAATAAGTACTTGGGCGAATAAAATCCTCCCTAATGGAGAGAGAGTTGGAGAGGTGATAAAACCTTATACTTTTCGGCGACTATCTTAGTCCTGTTTAATTTTATACGTTAATTATCGACACTTATTTTAATATTTTTATAAAATATATTTTATACGTATTGTAATATGCTCCATGAAAAAACTGTCAAATAAAAAGATTTATAAACACAGACGCATCATCTAAAATATTAGAATACGGGTAAAAATATGCTGTTCACATAACTCTGGACCGAGGACAAAAAATAATAATCCTCCATTGTCATCATTGCTAACACCGGGGAGAGAATGTAATCATTTCAGTGGGTGGGTGGAAGATGATGCCACAGTTCTCGTCGGTGCTATAATATTGCAATGAGCTTAAGTAACAAACAATCGTAGCTTTTAAGCAAAATATTCTGACCTGCAGAAAGCTCGTCTATTTTGCTTTTGAGAATAATGGACATTTTTGGGTGAGTTTAAAATAAGTGTTTTTGCTTAAAATAAAAAAAAGTTAAAATGACTCATAAGTAATTAAAATGTTTGGGAAGAAAGTAGAAATCATGAAAAAACTAGTATTCTCAAATTCTTATTAAAATTTCTTGACTTTTTATACAAACGGTACAGATAATTGATTCTAACTTCCAACTTATAAATCCAGAAGCCGGACTTTTAAATCCGGCCGAACACCCTCTGTGTTTCTTAATTTTTTTCCCCAAGAGTTGGATCATCACTATTCTCGGAGCTTTTGCCTCTCGGAAAGACTTATTTTTCTGTAAAAATTCCCAGACTATTAACCTCAAACCCTAAGCCTCACATGTGCATCGCTAGTACTGCAACAATTCAGAATGCAGTTTAATCTCCAAATTTATACTAATATGCAGAAAAGTAAACAACAAAAATGACTGTATAGCATGATTTATAACCGGTCATCTTCGGTTGAATTTCAAAGTGAATATCTTCGAAATTAAGGTCTAATATGCCCTAAAAAATTATCGGAAACTAATGTTTGCACATAAGTTATTGACAGACCAGTTAGGAATAGTGCTCAAGCTCGAATATGCTAAATATACACTATGTTACAAATGTAGCAAAAGATGTGAAGAATGTTGCAAAACCTTCTTAGGACATCCAGCAGGCAGCAATTTTGGCAGTCAAAGAGTGAGACTATCCACAGTACTTCTGGAGTTCTGATTTCCTTGTCTTCTGCCTTCTTGCTCGTCGTGGAGGTTTGGCCTGGCCGAGGGGCTTGCTTGTTCAGTCTCTGAAGTACCAGGTCTTTCTGTAAGGAACTGTTCCCAGAAAACATCGTTTACCCTGGGTGGCGCAGTTTCTGGTTCTTGGTTTTTAGTTGCTGTATCATGTAAGGAAGACAAATTTGCACCATCGCTAGAATAGTTTTTACTCTTCTGAGGAACTCTAAACTCAACCTCGTTGCCACTACCAATAGACCTTGAGACTAGAGATTTTTCACTGTCCTGGGCGAGCTTAGCTGAATAATGACTTTCATTGGCATGCAAGGAAGAAGATGCCAAAGTCAGATTCAGTTGGCAGGAGATATGACCTTCGCCTTCCTCGCTAGAACTCAAACATTGCTGCAATGATTGCAACTTCGGGCTGTTGGATCCTGCCAATCCTACCTTCTGGGCAAGAGAAGGATCCATATTAAAAGTAAAAGATGTACCAGTATCAGAAAGCTCTAATGTCTCGGGGGCATATACAGTACTAACTGATCTCATGAGGGCATCCTTTATGCCTCCTTCAGACACCCTTTGTGGACTTTCTCCACCTTCACTGGAACTTTGTGTGCTATGTGACACCAAGTTGATATCTGAAACAGCTGGTGATAGCTCTAGTGTGAGCTTATTTGAAAAATCTTGGTGAAAGATATTCCCAAACTCGGGCCTAGAGAAGCTATGGTTGTCAACAAAACTATCTTCTCGTAAAACTTGAGAATCTTCAACATGAGGTAGTCGCCTTTTTTTGTTATATGCAGATAAATCTATGGATTCCAGTTTACGTGCAAGATGTTCGACGAATTCAGGATTCTGAACTACTTTTTCAAGAAAGGCTAGCAAGTTCTCCTGCCTCTTCTCCATACCACCTATTCGTTGAGTCAACTCTTCCAGCTGAAGCTTTGCAGTAGGTTGCTGCTGCTTGATTCTTAGAAGATTGGTTTCAAGTGTAGTCTTTTCACGCGATATCTTATCAATTTCTTCCTCAAAAGCAGCTCTTTCTGGATCAACTGTAGAACTTGGAGGATTGCTATGACTATGAATGGGTTTTCTGCGATGAATGTTCTTCAGAAGATGTTTCTGGTCTTGTACAAAATCCTCATTAGCAAATTCCCACCTTTCAGGATCAATCTTGCGGAAACCCTGTCAACAAAAACAAGTGATTTAATACAAATGATTGTCATGGAGAACATGGTCTATTTTTAGTTTCTTGCTGCTTAATCAACATTATCTCAATATAATGAATAAATCTAAGGTCCTTTATGTCAAGGGTAACAAAAATGTTAACTAACAAATATGGAAAGAAGATATCCAAAGAGTTGCGTCCTTTCTGATTTTGCAATTACATCAGCCAATTCTAGCCCATAACTTTGAGAATTTTATTTTGTTGTATCATTATGGAGAGAAACAAGAGGAAGGGATCAGTACAAAACAGTTCATCTAACAAATAAGAATCGCTTAATGCTACCAAGTAAACATACCAAATAAGTCAAGTGATTATACATACCAAATTCACATAACAATAGATTCTCCTGTTGGAAAGCAAGAGCATGAAATCGAATTTATAACAGTCCTCGCAATGATATTATAAGAGGTGATATGTAATTTAGCAGGAATGAAGAAAATGACCCTTTACAAAGCACTGGAGCAGTGGAGCGTACATCTATAACAAAAGCTAGGAGGGTGGAAAAACCTTTAGAGCATATGAATCAGTTAAAGGAAATGGCTTAAGTATCAGTCAGATGGCCTATACATAAACCAGTCAAGGGCCTATGCATAAACCAGTTCCAGGCATCTGTTAATGGAAACCGGAAAAGGTATGTAGTAAAGATCAAAGGCATCTGTTAACAGAAACAGCCAAACAGGAAAGTGTATGGAGGAAGTCCAATGACACTAACCTTGATATAATTCGTTACTGGTTTTCTATGTATAGGTGCTGTATTTTGAATCCTGGGCAGTATTCTATGGTATAGATCTTGTCGGGAGAATTCATGATAGGGTTTTAACCAAAGCAGACTCTCTACTGAGGCCATTAATCTTGTTAATAAGGTTTAGGGAGACTCAAAACTGGGATATGTTCTCAATGTAACGATACTTGGAACGTGGAATTCATACTGCCTAAAAGCAATTTTACAAAGCAGCTATGTCAGTTGGAGCTTGGAGGAATCAGAATACTAACGGGAATCAGAGTGCTAACAGGAATCAGAATGTTAAGCAATTAACTTAATCTTAATTCTATATACAAATTAATATTTTAATCTTATTTTTCTGCATCATTCTCCCGCCTCTTGAATTACATGTTTTAGTGAACCACAATTCCTAATACCGCAGACTGATAGCCTACTTTAAATCCTCATCAATCATTGAAGGGAACTCTGGCTATGAAAATACAATCAGCAGTTTCTTGTCAAAAGTTAGAGGACCATTTACATGTATTTATTTATGTTTCCACTGACAACATATCTCAGTGAGTTGTAAGTGAAACTTTTTGCAAATAAACAAACATACTAAATTTGTACATCGACACATACTCGTATAGGGGTGTAAAACTGTGGTTTTGGGTCGTATTCTTGTTCGTAAACATTTCAATCCAATTTCATTCTAAAACTTCCTAATATATTGCATTTAAACATTCTAGTTGATTGAGTCATGCAGTGTCATTTTTGCGTTCTGTATCTGCAAGTAGCATCAAACATACATTGTCAGCCCTTTCCTATATTGCTAAATAAATAAAGAGTTCAGACAAGTAGTATTGTAGTAATACATCACAAATATGTCAACCAAGATTACCGAGTTACCAAATTTTACCTAGAGCCACTTAACATAAATAATCTTCAAGGAATAATAATAATAATAATAATAATAATAATAAACAATAATAGAAAATAACCATTTTCTAATTTCGAAGAGTTATTACGCAACCCTTTTCACAAACTACACCCTAAACAACGTTATCTCTCAATTCATCATAAAAATCCAATATTTATCAAACTTCCATTAAATTCACAAAATTCAAGTATCATGTCTTATCAAAATTGTAAGTAATTAAATCTTCAACTCACCACACACAGGGAGGGGGAGAAATCAGTCAATCACTAAGCAGGCAAGACTTGCCCATTTCATCATAAATTCACTCAGCAAAACATTAATCAATCTCCAATTTCATCATTAATTCACAATCTTTGTCTATTCTTTCCACTTGAATCACAAATTTCAAACACCCCATCTCATCAAAACCAAATCTTTCACCAAAACACAAACAACCCACAATCACACATCACAATACACACACACACACAACAACAACAATACAATAAAGTGTTGGTGAGCACATACATAAGTATTGAGCTGCCTAATAAAGCTCGAGAAATTATTGTGCTTGAAGTAAGTAGGCAGCAACAACCGAGCAAACTCAGGTGGGTTCCACACAACAAAACTGTTTCTTGATGAACTCCATGAAACAATCTCGTCCGTTGATCTGTCCTCGACCATGTCGTACGTTTTCAGCAAGAACGGCGCCGGGCCGGCGCCGCCGGATGCCGCAGCTCCGTCCATCAATTCTCCGATCTGGGGTTGTGGTACAAGATTGTAATTTAGAATTTGAGAGAAAGTCTGTGTAGAGGGATAAGAGTCAAAGTGTTTGTTTGCTGGGGGAGAAAATGTTGATAGAAAACAACATTACTGCCCCTTTTCTTATTTTTTATACAACCTCAGTTACTTTTTGCTGCAGTTTTGACTTGTTTAAGTCATTCATGAAAGTTAAAAAAATACTTCCACTTTTATTTGTATTTCTTTAATAAGATTATTTATTATAAATTTTGCTTTAAGAAAAAATAAAAATATAAGCAAAATTAATTTTTAATTATTTCAATTAATCATCTAATTATTTCTGACGAATGAAATTGATGTCTGATTAATTATTATTTCATGTCCTCGTCGATCAAATCTGATTATCAACTTTTTTTAATAGTAACATGTATTTTCAGTGCTTTGAAAAAACAATAGTACTCGGCGTTATAAATATTATATTAATTATTCTATAAATTTCATTTTCAAGTTATATGTTGATTTAATCAATATAATTTTATTTTATATTATGTAATCAGTATTCATAAATATATAATTATATAACTCGGTTCACTTCAGATTTATTCAAATCAAACTCAAATTATTTTATTTTTTTGGTTTGAAAAATTATTAAAACCAAAGCCGAATCAAATAAAAAAAACCCGAATTTTCGGTTTACGGAAAACCATGATCATTCCAACCACACCTTTCTCCATAGTCCATACTGCTACACACAGACCTTGCCTCCTTTTCGTTTTCAAGCTAATCTCTACTGATCATCTTGCTCACTATCTGTCTTACTTTTGTCTCCAGACTCCACTGCACTCTTTCATTCATTTCTTGCTGATATCATATCCGTTTAAGTTAACGACCCTTTATGTGTACACAGGGATCCGATTATTATTAATGAAAGTGGAACCAATTATACATTACCTAGTTAAGATTCGGTAAAAAGAATTAGAAACAATTTTAAGTACCTAACATTTTCCGTCAACCAATATAGTCAGTACAATCAAAGCAAAATGTGTTTCAAAGTTTAGCAGATTTTACGTAATGTTTTGTCCAGTTTAGCCAACATTTTTGGACACGATTGGAGATGCTTATAACTTGAGATACTTGTCATTGTCCTTAGTCTGGACAGATTTTGTAGAACATATCAGTGATCCAAAAGCAGATAGAACGAAATGGAGAACACGAGTTTTTCTTTCCTCGCCAAGAAACTTGTGATATGGATTGCACTTATTTTGCTAATCGTCTCGCAAGGTATGTATGTTGATCACAAGATTTATCCATGTACACTTGCTACATATATGCATTACTACAGACTCTGATGTATTTTGATAAACGAGGATACTGCATGGAATTGATTAGTTTCGGAAAATGATAATTCGTATTAGTCTTTTTGTTTCAGTGTCTGCAATCAGCGAGAAACGACAGGCTGGATACTGTTTTGGAAATTGCTCGGACGATTGCAATAATTTTTGCCAACATTTTGGGTTCGGGTTTGAGGGAGGATTTTGCCTTCTGAAATCCTGTTGTTGTTACTTTTAATTAAACTATCATCTAAGAATACGTATCAGAGCCATTTCTCTACGTGTACTAATGTATGTGAAATGGATTATGAAACAATATAATAAGAGGGTGTTTTGATATTCTCTTTGTTCTGAAATGATTACATTCAAGAAGAAAGTATCAATTTTTTCATAGATTAAAAGAGGTTCTTGTGGTTCTTAAGGGGCCAAAACAGGGTTTTTTTTAATTTTTTTGCTTCATATTTCTTAGCAGACAATATATGTCGTTCAAAGACAGTGTCTTGTCTGTCTCAGACTCATCAATCCTAGAGTAGCGACGATGATGATCAAGTGAGTAATGCCTGTTGTTATCATCGTCTCAAAATGTGTATCAAAGCCATTTCTCTGTCTGTTTTGATGTATCAGAAATGACTTTTAAACGAAATTATAAGAGGGTGATTTCGTATTCTCTCTGGTCTTCTACATTCTGAAATGGCAGTTGCATTCAACAAGAACGTATTAAAATACAGAAGCTTTCTGTGGAATTGTAGCAACTGCTTGAGATAAGAAGTTAAATGAGCTTGAAAGGTGAAAAATTAAGGTCATGATGTCCTGCTCAGACTTTTGGAAGAAGATATTCCATACATGAATTAATCTTTTGCAAACTATTTTATTACCTTTATTCTACATGTAAAACATCCGAAAATAGGTTAAAATAAGTAAGTCAACTAGAGCATTTTCAATGGCTTGAATATAATGGTTGACAAAATTGGACCTGTAAAATATTAGGTGAAATATGTAAAATTTGCAGAACCCGTAATATATTTTGTTTCGATAGTACTGATTTATATTGATTGACTATATTTTAAATTAGCATGTTATTTTTATTTTAAATTATTATAAATAGAATGTATTGTTTTAATATGTTAACTAATGTTATAGATCTGTCGTGTTTCTACAAATATAGTCATCCATAAGAGCTCAGCTAAAATTATAGAAAGGTGGAGAGTATGATTAGAGTGTCATATTCTTTAAAATTCATTAAAATTTGACGTTATTCAAATGTTGATTGATTTTGTTGGACTTCATAAAACGATGAATTTTGTGGATTGTTTCGTGTATTTTAAAGATTTGAAATCCCACCAAAATCTATAGATACGATTCATTAAAATCCATTGATCATATCTAGAATCCGTGTGTAAAATCAGAATCAGATACAATTCATTAAAATCCATGGATCATATCTAATCTATTAATATCCTAATTGAATACAGCCCCTTAACCAATGATTTATAACTGACCGGAGATGATCTTGGTCTGCACATATTTTGCAGAACATATCAGTGATCCAAAAGCAGATAGAACCAAATGGAGAACATGAGTTTTTCTTCGCTCGCCCAGAAACTTGTGATATGGATTTCACTTATTTTGCTAATCGTCTCACTTGGTATGTATGTTCATCACCAGATTTATCCATGTACACTTGCTACATATATACATTATACAGGCTCTGATTTATTTTGATAAATGTGGATACTACATGGTATTGATCAGTTTCGGAAAATTAATAATTCAGATTGGTCTTTTTGTTTCAGTGTCTGCGACCAGCAAGATAGGACAGAATGGAATCTGTTTGGCAAGTTGCTCGGACGTGGGGGATTGCAATCAGTTTTGCCTAGACCAGAATATCGGGGCTAAGGGAGGAGTTTGCATTATCAAATCATGTTGTTGTATTTTTAATTAAACTAGAGTATCATCTAAAATATGTAACAAAGCCATTTCTCTATGTGGATTAGTGCATGTGAAATGGATTCTGAAACAAAATAATAAGAGGGCGTTTTGATATTCTCTTTGTTCTTTGACATCCTGAAATGATTAGGATTTTAAATTATTAAGAAAATGTGATAATAAGAAATTTTAAATTAGAACAATGCTAGGGGTATCAAAATAACTCCTAAAGAAACATATGACATATTTTAATTAGTGAAATGAATGTACATGCAGGGAACTCACTATATTAATAATTATATTAATAATTACAAGAGAATAACCAACAACAAATTGATACATAAATTTTTTGGAAAAAAAATGGTATATTCCTTTTGGGACCTCTATTATTTCTCTAAAAATTATGTTAAAAAATATGGTGGTATTCAATTGAGATTATTCAAAATTCATGAAAATTTGATGACATTCAATATCCAAGTTTTTAGATTTTATAAATTGATGGATATCGTGAGATTGTTATATTTTATGTTTACAGAAATCACACCACAATCCACCCGATTTTGATATATTATACTTAAATTCTAACTAAGTACTTTATATCAACTCTAAAACATTTAGACTCCACGTAAAATCAAAACCACATACAACATATCAAAATCTCGATTGACTACAACATGAAGCATAATACTTCAAATCTACGCAGATTATGGAGGGTTCTATATACATAAAATAAGCTGAACAATTCTATAAAATTCATCAATTTATAAAATCCAAAAAAACTCATCGAATCCATCAGATTTTAAATATTATCAATCGAATATCACAAGATATTTAAGCACAATATAAAATTCTCATTGAATACAAGATTTCTTAGAATTACTTAAAATCATAATTGAATACCCCGAGAATTTAATTTTCAAAAAATCCAGATTGAATACACACAAATTTTAATAATAAATAAATACTTAAAAATCTCAATTAAATATTTTGTAGATTTTCTTATGCAGTTATAACTTATTGTTGTTATCTGTAGCTTGTTCTTTTATGCGGCTACAGCTCATTTCTGTTATCTGCTACTATCTGTTGTTATTAAGCTTGCAACCAGTGAGTCTTTTATAGATCATATATACCAGTAATACACAAGTAGATAGAACAAAAATGGAGAACATGGGATTTTCTTTCATTGCCAAGATCCTTATGATATGGATTTCACTTGCTTTGCTGATCGTCTCGCTTGGTATGGATGTTCATCACAAGATTGATACACATATACTTATGATAATTTTTTTTGATTGTGCACATAATTAGCATAGTAAAATTGATTATTCTTAATAAAATATTTTTGTTTCAGTGTCTGCTGGTGATGATGCTACAACATGTTTTTTTAAATGTAAAGGCCAAGATGATTGTGATGCGTTTTGCAGAAACTTGCAGTTTATTGGAGGAACTTGCATGCTGAACAACTGTTGTTGTGTTAATTAAATCCAAAAATATGTATTTAAGTTATTTCTCTATGTGGATTAACGTTTATGAAATGGCTTTTGTTACTTTTAATTAAACTGTCGTCTAAATCTAAAATAAATATAAAGTCATTTCTCTATGTAGGACAGTGTATGTGAAATGGATTCCCAAACAATATAATAAGAGGGTGTTTTGATATTTTAAATTAAAGCAATGCTAGGGATACTAAAATAACTCCAAAAAACACATGACATTTTAATTAGTGAAATGAATGTACATGGAGGAGAACTCATTATATTTATATTTAATTATAAGGGAGTAACCAACAATAACTTGATATATCAATTTTTGGAAAAAAAATTGGGATATCTTTTTTGAGACCTCCGTTATTTCCAAAAAAATATGTTGATATTCAATTAAGATTATTTAAGATTCATGAAAATTTGATGGGCCTCAAAATCTCCGATTTTTTTTTGAATTTTATAAAATGAAGAATTTTGTGGTATTGATATATTTTATGTTTATAGAAATAACACCAGATCCACCAGATTTTGATATATTATACTTAAATTTTAAGAATTTTATATCAACTCTAAAACATTTTACCTCAAATTGGCCACGTAGAATTAAAACCACATGCAATCCATTAAAATTTGGATTGAATACACATGAAGCATGATCCTTTAATCTTGGCAAATTATGAAGGGCATTCTAGAAACATAATATGAACCGAACAATTCTAAAATAATCTATCAATTTATAAAATCCAAAAAAATCATCGGTGTTTCGAATATCATGAGATTCTAATTGATTTTGATACTATCAACCGAATATCACAAAATATTTAAGCACAACATAAATTTTGATTGAATACAAGATTTTTTTAGAATTATTTAAAATTTCAATTGAATATCTTAAGATTCTAATTCGTTTTAAAAAATCCTAATTGAATACTATAAATTTCATGAATGAAAAAACGCTTAAAAATCTTAATTAAATATCTTTCAGATATCTTCATGGCAGTTATATCTTATTTATGTTATCTTATATGTATATTTGCCCTCTCTTATTAAATGACTTTATATATAAGGAGTCATAAGAGTCTTTTGTAGATCATACTAGTAATACACAATTAGATTGAACAAAAATGGAGAGAACATGAGTTTTTCTTTCATCGCCAAGATCTTTGTGATATGGATTTCACTTATTTTGCTAATCGTCTCGCTTGGTATGCATGTCTATCTTGAGATTGATACACATAAACTTGCGATTATCTTCTTCTTCTTTTTTCATGTGCAGATTAGCATACTGAGAGCATAGTAAAATTAAGGGCGATTTTAAAACAAATGAAAAAATACGGTGCAACCATATATACAACCTCGTTTGCAATGCCACTAACCTGAAAATCAATCATTTTCGATAAACATTCCAACCTTATTTACAACTTCTACAGTATTTTTGTTAATAAGTGAAAACACGAGTATTTTTGCAAGTTTCCGTAAAATTAATTGTTCTTAATAGCTTTTCTTTTTTTTTCTTTTTCTTTCAGTGTCTGCTGATGAAGCTGGATATTGTTTTTATAAATGTAAGAGCCCAGATGACTGTGATGCGTTTTGCAAACACTTGCAGTTTCCGGGAGGAAATTGCCTTCTGAACTCCTGTTGTTGTCTTAATAATTAAAATCTGATCCAAGAATATGTATCAAAGCTATTTCTCTTAATGTATATGAAATGGCTTTTTAAACAAAATAATAGAAGGGCTTCTGATATTCTCTTTGTTCTTTGACATTCAGAAATGATTGCATGAAAGTACTGATTTTATCAGTCTTCAGAAACAAAATTTTGAAGAAAGTAGTCATTTAGTAGAGGTGGTCTTTAAGCCTAAGGGACATGAACATTGCAGCATAGTGGCGGAGTTTCTGGTCACTGCTACCACCATTACCCGTGCCACGATTCATAAAATTACCTCGAGTCCTCTGCAAGTATCGTCTCCAGGCAAATTGTATATTGACAGCAACCCATGACCTCCAATTTGAGGTCAAAAAATTATAAAAGTGCCGAGCGTTAAAAGGAGGTTATTTTTTTGCTCTACAAGGTGTAGAAGCTCTATGTGGAATTGCGGCAACTACTTGAGATAAGAAGTTAAATGAGCTTGAAAGGTGAAAAGCTATGGTCATGATGTTCTGCCCAGGCCCCAGATTCTTGGAAGAACATACTATTCGATACATGAATTAATTGTTGTGCACTAACGCACTCAAACATTAATAATAAGCATGAGGTAATTAATGACAACACTATTTTAGATCAAACTTGAAAATGACCAAATTTTAAAATTCATGAGATAGATTCTGTTTTTTTTTCTTTTAAAAGAATGATTTCCCTTAATTTATAAGTCATTTTTTAAAAGGGTTAATTAATAGGCAAAATGATCATTGAACTCATGACGAAGTTGCAATTGGGTCACTGAACTTAAAAAGCTTGCAGATGGATCACATGACTAAATCTATTTGCAAATTTTTTGAGTTCAATGACCCAATTACAAGTTGGTCATGAGTTTAGTGATCCTTTTGGCTATTAACCCTTTTTTAAAACTAAGCCATTCCTTTAAAGAAAAGCATAGTAGCGGCGGGCACCAATTATTTAAAACATGATAATTGAAATTGGTCTTTGTGAACTTGAATATTTAGCTACATTTTTAAATTCGATAGAAAATAATGTGTAATCTCCACTATAAACATTAATCAATAACAATCTTATCTTCAAATATACGGTTATAGATGTATTAAGTTCGGATTTTAATAGAATATCGCAATCAATGTGAACAATCATATCGCAGGTTGGGGTGTGTATTTAATTTGAATTTTAATAGATTATAAATAATTTATTTATTTTAATGGATTTAGGTGATTTCGATTTTACACGGGGTCTAGCACAATCCTTCAAATCTTGGCAGATTTTGCAGGGATTAAAAACGTAAAATAAACTGCACAATTCTAAAAAATTCCATCAGTTTATAAAATCCAAAAAAATCATATAAGATTCTAATTGATTTTAAAACTGTCAACCGAATATCACAAGATATTTAAACACACAATATGAAATTTTGATTGAATACAAGATCTTCTAAATTATTTGAATATCCCAAGATTCTAATACGTTTTAAAAAATCCGAATTGAATGCACATAGATATCATATGAAGAAAAAAATGCCTAAAAATCTCAATTGAATATCTTTCAGATTTTTTTATGCAGTAGTATTTTGTTTTTGTTATCTGTAGCTTGTTCTTTTATGCAGCTGTAGCTTATTTCTGTTATCCGCTACTGGTATTAAGCTTGCAACTAGACAGAAAGAGATGAGGGTCATTAACTATATAAGGAGTCATCAGAGTCGTTTTGTAGATCATACTAGTAATACACAAGTAGATTGAACAAAAATGGAGAACATGAGTTTTTCTTTCATTGCCAAGATCCTTGTGATATGGATTTCACTTACTTTGCTGATCGTCTCGCTTGGTATGGATGTTCATCACAAGATTGATGCACATACACTTACGATTATTTTATTTTTTTTCATGTGCACATTAGCATATACCGAGAGCATAGTAAAATTAAGGGCGATTTAAAAAATATCTAAAAAAATACGGTGCAAACATATAAGCAACCTCGTTTGCAATGCCAATACTAATAACATGAAAATCAATTATTTTCAATAAACATTGCAACCTTATTTAAACTTCGATAGTATTTTTGAAAATAAGTCTGAAAACACGAGTATTTTGCCAGTTTCCCTAAAATTAATTATTCCTAACAGTTTTTTTTTTCAGTGTCTGCTGATGATGCTGGATATTGTTTTTATAAATGTAAGACCCCAGATGATTGTGATGCGTATTGCAAAACCTTGCAGTTTATCGGAGGAACTTGCCTTCTGAACTCCTGTTGTTGTATTAATAGTTAAAATCTCATCCAAGAATATGTATCAAAGCTATTTCTCTTATTGTATATGAAATGGCTTTTTAAACAAAATAATAGAAGGGCTTTTGATATTCTCTGTTCTTTGACATTCAGAAATGATTGCATGAAAGTACTGACTTTATCAGTCTATAAAAACAAAATTATGAAGAAAGTAGTAATTTAGTAGAGGTGGTCTTTAGGCCTCAGGGACATGAACATTGCAGCATAGTGGCGGAGTTTCTGGTCACTGCTACCACCATTACCCGTGCCACGATTCATAGAATTACCTCGAGTCCTCTGCAAGTATCGTCTCCAGGCAAATTGTATATTGACAGCAGCCCATGACCTCCAATTTGAAGAGTAATACCTTGTTTTGTACTTAAGTTCTCCACGTAAGAATGTGTAACGAAAATGATTTGTTATATATTGAAGCTGATCAGAATCAAGACCATATGCCTCAATAGGGTCCAAGCAAGTGAATGTTGCTGATGAAGGCGGGAAACGATCTACAAATGGCATACGAAGGCACCAGGAGATGAGTTCATCTCCAATGAAGCCACCGGGTTCAATCAAAGTGGTTGTTACCATGCCCTTTGTGATGTTTTGCCTTCTCAGAACATAACCTTTTACGATGAACACCATGCGCTGTACTGGTTCACCTTCTTTCAGAATCTGTGCGTATTACACATTAATCAAGAAATTGCTTAAGGATTGATCATTATAAATTAGAGATATAATTTCTGGATTACCTTTTCATCTTTAGAGTAGATCATGGGTATAACCCGGTCACAAATGTGGTCGAGGATAAGGTCATCCAAGTTGTCAAACAGTGGTACCTGGATCATTAGAAGAAAGTCTTTTTATCGATATTGAACCAGAAGAAATCCATCTCACAAGTTGTTCTAGATAACAATTCACAAATCTTGCGGGATAAATATCAAATTCCTCACTAATTTGGTTCAAATATATCAAATTTGTTACTCTTTTTAGAATATAAACGCTAAAATAGCTTGCAGTCCGGGCCTAACCTTTCTCACCAAGTCCAAGCAGAGATAACGCTTGATATCTCTTCTCAGTCCATCCGGCATATTTTTCATGAGTTGCATCTCATCTTGGCCACCTATACTTTTCCATCTCTCGAGTTCATAAAGTCGGACTCTTTCCCTCAGCTCCAGTGGTAGCTGTCTCCGTTCCATCCACCACTTGATGTCTCTGTATCTCAATTGCATTTGTCTCCGTCTAGGTGTCACAGAGTAAAAAAACACCTAAACATTGTCTTCAGTTAATAGTCCAGTCCCGAAACTTTGATTGAAACTATGCAATAATTTGCTTTTATATGACTCGATCTGAAGACAAAAGAAGTTTACAAAAATCTTGAATATGATCACCTGGATATTCCCGATTAGACAAGTAAAGAGTGCCAAGCCTGCCAGCACCATGATTATGGCAAAAATCACTTCAATTGACCGACTCGTAGGGGTGAAATTACTGCCCATAGTGCTACAAACATAACCCCATAATGCAGTTAATAAAAAAAAACAAAATAGATTCCCACGAAATCATAAGAAACGAATGACAAAATCCAAATACAGAGAGACTGCACAGAGATTTTTTGTCAGTACTAATTGTATACCTGAGAGACATGAGTCCCCAGAGGTCCGAATAGAGAATTTTGACAACGTTAGAGTTCTTAATAACGAGAGGCAGCACAAAGGCATAGTTTCCATAAGGAAAATCTCCGTTTTGGTCCATGCAGGTCGAGAAATTGGCCTTCATGGTGGAATTGGCAAGACACAAATTTGCAAAGCTGCTGTAACAAATCTCTCTTGGACAAGTCCAAGAAAGTGTCTCACAATGTTTGCTTTCAAGGCATTGTTTCTTCAGGCATTCTGCAACACGTTGCATCGCCAGTATATACCAGAACCCCCCTGACACCTAATTTTTCACAACGACACATCAAATTCAATAACATTCAAAAAGCTACCTCAAAATCATTACTAAACAAAAATTAGCGGAATTTATGAACATAAGTACAAGCCAAGGCATTTCCATACATGTGAAGCAAGAAAATAAGCGATGAGATTGAGGATTAAACCCCACCAAGCAGTGCCGAAAATGTAGCCTGTGACCTTCTTGACTCCTCGCATTAGGTAGAAGCTGTGGTACAGCTTAGTAAAAAATTGCAGCAAGAAGATTGTCTGAGTTATAGTCATTACACTTTCTACCTTTCCTTCTTTTAGTAGTTTTGGTAATATTAACCAGTATACAGCCTGCAGTATTGACAACGCATATCATTAATTTACTTTCTGAATTGTATCAAAATACAATACCGTTACTATCAAATTTTGCGTTTTCAGCCTGCAATTTTCTTGGAATAAACATGCGAAGATAAGAAGCTAAGTGCTTTTAATTAATCCAAGATCACATCTGGATGTGACTTAAAAATTACCAGTATCACCCATATTCCAAATTTAGCCAATTTTTGTGTAAAATCCTATTCCTCTCGGGTCCCGCAAATATATCATCAAATTAATTAATTATTTTCATGATTAAACTAATCTTGCACGGAACATAATTTGCATAGCAAAATTACTATGGGGGCGTTTGGTTGATGATTAATGAGCCCGGTTAACGGGAATCGGAACCTAATACTCATACATTGTGTTTGGATTAGTAAAATTTTTGCTTGGAATGGGAACCTCATTATCTCTTGAAGGGTAAATCAATACCTCCACACGCCTTGGGTTACCATTTCCCATACCCTCCATTCCCATATCCCCCATTCCCATTCCCCATTCCCATTCCCATTCCCAACAATCATCCAAACACCCCCTATATATTTTCTAGATGGTTCTCAACTTGTATCCGGATTATTTAGTTAATAAAAATTGATTGAACGCATTTTTAAAAAACAAAAAAATTAAACATGAATTAAATCAAGACACGCTTTATTTTTTATTGAGTGAAGTATAAATTGACAATCGAATTGTACCAAATTTTCATTTTGTTGTCTGAAATTTCAAGTTTGTAATATGATGGTCATATATTATTTCATTTTGTTGTCTGAAATAGATGAAAGTCAACCAATATTTTGTATTTTATTCTTTCTTATTTCATATAAATTCAAGAAATTATTCGGTATCTTATCATTACTATTCCAAATAAATAAGAATATAAAATTTATACCTACTGAAATCCAGATTTAGATTTTCAAATAAAAAAATAATTAATGCATGTTGTCCTTACCTGCGGAACCGGAAATATGACATACACGTCGAACCAAAAGCCCTTGAGCGACCCAACATACTTCTTCACGACGGCGCGTGCATCCCACACCAGCTCTCCGCTGCCGCTGACCAGCGACTCTTTGGCCACGTAAGCCATCCTGAACTTCAGCCAGAGATGCATGCCATGTAATAAATCGACAAAAGTGCGTAACAAGGTGGCGAATAATAACATAGTGCCGTCAATATAAATGCATGGTTTCGGACCAGGGGAGGCTGTTATGGCAAAGAGGAATAGAGGGTCGATGGCCAAGGAAGCGCCACGAGCAAGAACACTGAATCGGTTTAGGAATTTTAGTTTTCGGGTTCGGGGATCGAGGACGGGAACGGAGGGTGTTTTTCCTCGTATTGGAGTACGTCTGAAATGAAATGAGTAAAAATAAATTAAATAAATCCGAGTTGGTGGAATAATCATAAAATAATTTTTGTCATTACCTGTGCATGTTTACTGCAAGAGGGAGAGGAAAGATGGCGGATGGAATTGGGAAGTGATGAGTGAAGCTGGGAGAAATTTAAAATGTAGAACACTCTAGTTGGTTTAATTAATTGGAAAATAAAATAAAAATATTATTTTTCATATGATTGTTAGTTCTCTAGGAATCGGGAATCAGAGAATCAGAAGTAGCAGGTGGATTTATTCATAACTCATCGGAGATCTTGTTTGATAAATCCGGGATTTTCGATTATATCGAAATATAATCGATCAAATATGTTTTAAAAATCATTCGAAGATTTATCAAGATTTTTCAATAAATAGAGAATTTTCGGAATAGTGATTCTCACAAGATTCTTTGATGGCGATATTGTAGAATTTATGGCTGAATTAGCAGTTAAGACACTGTTTATGGGGTATATGAATTTTTTTGTTATTATTTCTCCGGGTCTACCAATTTTAAATATATTGATTTCATAGGTAGTGGAGGTAGTATATGATATTAATTACAATCATTTATTCTTTTCAGAATATTGAAAAGCAATTCCGATCAATTCATCAGATCCTCCGAATGAACCCAGTACCCCGGCAGAACTTTGCACTTGGTTGTAATAATTTTAACTATGGTGCGATGTAGAATGACATGTTCTTCCTTTGTCTTATTTAATTTTATACGGGTTTTTTCAACTGCTCGATACATATTTTAATACTTTTATAAAATATACTTCCGTAACTTATTTGTAAGATTTTATTTCTGAATAAAAATAAATTATACAATTATACTTTACGGGACTATTAAAGTCCGTGTCGAATCCCCGTCCCCCGATGTATACTATCCAGTGGGACCGAGAGAGTATAATTTAAAAAAGGACTGAATATAGACTGGCAAGACGTGTGAGTCACAGTCTTGTAAATTTCAGCCCCCTCTGAGGCTCTGACGATTTTGATAATGTCTATCGACTGATGAATTCCCAAAAATGACACAATTACCACCTGAAGATATGTGTTGAGATTATGATTCACCTCGAAAAAGTATCGCAGGGGCGATACGTGTCGGAGAAACTACGGCTTGAGGTTTGCAGTAGGAGCATGCCTTCTAAAAGAGTAGTGTTGTGTCTTCGCTTAATTAAAGCATCATCTACCGATACGTATCAAAGTCGTGCTAAATGTGTATAATTGTAACTACAGAGTAACAAGTTTTACTCCCTTTATTTTTGAATATATTTTTTTTAACTCCAGCATTCTGACACTAGTTCGAAAAAACTGTTAACACATTCTTACCCCTCCAATATACAGTCCATTTATTTATTTCATTTATTACCATAACTTCGTGGAGAATCGAAGTCATGATCTCAAATTCTCAACCCATTGACACACCCGTGACGGGTCCTTTATTTTTCTCCGGCAGTCACTAAAACAAAATCTTGTATCCGACGGTGAGCCATTCGGAATCAACAATTTACTTAAAAGCTTTCTTCCATGATCAAATTAAATGTTGTTATTGTGTTTATTTATATATTAACACTTATATCTGTCAAAAAAAAGAAGCTAAATTTATATCAAATGTTAAAATAGTTTTTCCCTAATATTATAAATTATGTTATTTATTTGACAAAATAACAGAGCAAAATAACATTTAGACAAAACATATCCTTTAATACAAAATTAATATGATTAGATAAGATAATATAGGTGGGGCGATTGTAATACATATATAATAATATCACATACAAATAATGAAAATCAAAGTAAAATTCATTTTATTTAGTTAACATAATTTATAAATGAATAGAAGTAATTAGTTTTATATTAATCTTTTATAAGTTATTTCTTATTTCTACACTGTTTTTATTTATTTTCTCAAAATATAATATAATTATATAAATATAATATCATCATTTAGGTCCATTGTTTCTTATCTCCTAGGATTGTCTAGTCATCTTTGAAGAACAAAAACAAAGAAAGAGATGTATAGTCAAAAATTTAGGCGGTCAAAGACAATTTTAGTTGAGAATAAATACATGCCCGTAAGCAAAAACAGATATGCACATGACGAGTTCTAGTAAATAGCGAGGATATATATAAGGTGGTTCAAACTCTTGGATAGCTATCAGTATTGCTCCGGTGACAAGATGGAGAACATGAAGAAACTGGTGATATCAATTGCACTTATTTTGCTAGTAGTTTCTCTCGGTATTTAATATGTTTATTACGAGATTTATGCACTACACACTATTTTTTGCACACAACAACACAATTACAGCTAATTTTTCATTGTGCATTTGGTTCCAGAGTCTGCAATTAGCGAGGCAGGGCGGTTTGGAAGTTGCTTTAACAAATGCAAGGAGTTGGACATGGACTGTGATTATGCGTGCAAAGGCTCTGGATATGCCGTGGGAGTCTGTCTTCCGCCGTTTAAGGATTGTTGTTGTTTGAACTGGTAGCTAAACTCTCACCCGAGGATAAGTATTAGAGCCATTTCTCTCTGTGTGCTAATGTACCTGCGATGGCTAATAAATTAATAAGAGCGTGTTTCAATATTCTTCTTTCGATTGACATTCTGCCGTACTTCCATTCACCAATGAATTAACTTGTTTGTCCCACGATCTCTATGCTCCTACAACGACCATTGCTGCACTTCAGGTGCTTGGAACTTTTTAATCCGGGAGTTTATGATGATCAACATATGTACTTTAAGGCCTTGACTATATAATATCAGTTCAGATTAATAAAAGTTGATATAAATATATTTTCCGACATGTACAGATAAGAAGATAACAACATGACAGCATCCCGCTGATTTTTTGCAAGCCTTAGGCCCTTGGTGTTGTATAAGATGCTCCAACAAGAGGATTAAAAACTTCAATTCTTCCAATGACAAATTCAGTTAAGATGTACGTTGTTCATTCAAACAACTATAAGCTACTAAAGTTTTTGCTTGATGCAAGTATGTAGACCGTAGACATGTCGTATGGGCATACACAATGTTATAATCAAACAAAGCATAGCGTATTAAATAAGCAGCCCTCCACCAAATGTGTAAATGTTTGTAGTGTTTATGTTTGTATCGAAAAAATGGTGTTGTAGTTAAACTCTGGAACCCCAAAACTATACTATTTACTCATCATTTCCCACAAAGTAGATCAATGTTTCACAAATCGCAACTATTTACTCATGCCTTTAGTTAGTTTTTGAAAATAAAACACCATCTGGTGATTTTTGGCAAGCCTTGGACCCTTGTCCATGTATAAGATGCTCCAACAAGATGATTGAAACTTCGATCCTTCGAGGTCAAAATGACAAACTATAAGTTAAGATGTTGTTTGAACATCTATAAGCTACGAAAGTACTGTAAACTTTATATTAGGTTCTTTCGTATTGAAATATAAAATTGAGTAGAAAATGGTCTTGTAGATGAGCTCATACGTAAGCTCTCAAGCAGATAGACAAGAGATAGACAGAGACGAGAGATAGAGTGAAATCGTCTGTCTGTATATAAACTAGTCAATACTTCTTGAAAGAGATCAATGGAAAACATGAGTTTTTCTTTCATTGCTAAGAAAATTGTGATATGGTTTTCACTTGTTTTGCTAATTGTCGCGCTTGGTATGTATGTTCATCATGAGATTTATACAGATAATCTTGCAATATTTTTGTATTTGAATGTGCACATAAGCATAAAAGACCATAGTAGTAAAATGAAATATATAGACCGTGATGTGATAATCTTTTTTCTTTCAGTTTCCGCGATTAGAGAAAAAGGAACTATTGGCGAATGTCTTGGAAAATGTGCAGACTTGGGGATTGATTGCGACGAGTTATGCAGAGACTCAGGGTTCCCCGGAGGAGGCTGCATTCCTATACTGAAGGAGTGTTGTTGTGTCTATGGTTAATTAGGCTCACGTCTAAGAATATGGATCGAAGCCATTCCTCTATATATCTGTTGATGTACATGAAATGGCTATTTAAATAAAAATAATTTGCGGATGTTCTGATAATCTTCTCATTCTTTGTCATTCTGCAATACTTGTATCTTTCATTTTTCGCTGCTTAAAACCAATTTTGGGGAGGAGGAGCTGCGAAAGAGGCATTTTCAGAAACAGCGTGGCTCAGAGGTGATCCTTTAATAGAGAAGTACTTTCCTTAAGGGTAAAAAACAGAGGTTTTAATATGTTATTTCATCCTTCTGATGGAAATTCTAAGGCTCTATGACAATTAAAGACTGTGTTCTTGGACATATTGTTAAAAGGGAGCGTCGTTGATCATCAAATTAAGTTTGTGACTGACAAATATGCCATTTGAAGATACTGTCTTGTTTGTATGGCGACATCTTCGTGATTCTGTGATTTTCTTTACTGCATTTGAGGTACCTGGATATATTGTTAGATGGTAGTTGGAATGATGATCTGCATAATTAGTCTATACATGATAAATATGCACTTGAAGGTCTTCCCAACTGTTATAAGAGCTTACTCCTTTGCTTCTACTGTTGCATTCACTTGACATGGTCAAAAACTGATAACACTGAGAGGTTGTAAGCTATCAGGTACATATACTGTATGTGCTCATATCAGATTCTGTTGTACATGATCGGGAGCTCGTTTGATTGAGTTTAAAACTTGACTTTAACGTAATTTTATTGTGATAACTGATAAGATGTGAACTTTAAATATCTGTTTGATTAATTTTGACTTGTTAATGACTTATTGGATGGGTAACAGAGTAACTTTCATAAATAAAAAAAAGTTTTAAGAAATTAAGTTACCGAAAAAAATATCTCAAACTAACTTAAGCCATTTTTTTTACTTATTTCTGTTTTTAAATCAATTTTTAACTTATTTATGACTTTAAGTAATTAGTTTTAGCCTTATTACACAAACAAATATTTTTTCTACCAAAACTCATAAGATGTGAAATAAGAGTTTCGAAATCCATGTGAATTTGCCATGTTAAACTCTAAATTATTTGTCAAACTCCGGTCTCCGTTTATTTGTCAGAAAATATTCTACAAAATAATCTTCTTGAATTTCTACTTTTCGCCTAGTTTCCGATAAATGTCTTCCCAAGGTTTATTCCCAAAAAAACAAATTATTTTCCAAACACGAAAATTTCTTCCGAAAAATGCAACGAATCCCGATCCAAATCCAAAATTTTTTCACGATAGTCAAAAGACGGAAAACATCATAATCAGCAACTCGATTGTTAGTATATTTTGTGCATGTCTTGCCCTCTTGTTTGGTTCTAATCTCACGGGAATCCAGCCCTCTTCGTCACGAGCTCCTTCCCTCTCCCCTGTATCTGTCATCTCGTGCTAGATCATATACACACATTATAACTTATCTAATAGCTATAAACAAGTGACACAATGAATTGCATAATGTGTATATATGTGTCACCTAACATACTGTTGGTTTACTCTAGTTGCATGCCTTTCTTTAACTGTTTTGCTTCACATATTCCGCTTCATGGTCACGTCCTTTTCAATTCTAAGGTCATCTCGGCCATGGCGGAATTAAGGGCTAATCCAGGCTGAAATTCCGGCTAAATCTATAATTAAATCTATAATTTTAGTTTTTAATTTTTTTTCTGAATCCTGACATTTAGTTAATGATTATTTGAAGATTTATATCAAGTTCCTGCTGATATTCAAAAGCTTAAAATGATAATTCCTCCTTCTTTTTCGTTTCTTTACAGCTTGGCATGCATTTTAAAGGTCATCTTGGCCATGGCGGAATAGAGGGCTAATCGAGGCTGAAACTCCGGCTGAACCAGCTTAAAATAATATTTCCTAGCTACTTCCCTTTTATTTCTTTAGAGCTTGGTATACATTTTCTTGCGCCTCTCAGTGTACTTTGACATCTCTTCATCTGCAAAGATTTATCAAAGCATTTTAAGGTCTATGTAAAGTATAGAATCATAACTTATTTTTAATAAGTTTTTCTTATAAAAGTTTAAAGATTAAATTTTTATTCAGAAGAAGGAATGGTCAAAAAGAATTTATGAAATTATATTTTTCAGCCGTTTGGTTAACATTATTTTTCGGAAATAAGAACTTCTTTTGGTGGAAAAGTATGTGAAACTATATTTAGTTTCTAATATAAGCCTTATTTTTTTTACCGCATAATGAATATGAAATAGAAATACCTCCATAACATTTATTCTAAAAATATTATAAAAATATGTATTTAAAAAGAAACTTAAGTTACGGACTTTTCATGCCCACGAAGAGTTTTAAAATATATGTTGAGCTCTTTTTCACCACGATAACGGAGGAGGACAAAAATAGTATATATTTTAGCCCCACCTATTCCGAAATCCCGAAAGCCATAGCAAAATTACAGCTGTGCAGTGTAGTAAAAGAGGGAGGTGGAGGTGGAAACGGGGTGAAAAAGACAGAACATGGTAGTTAAGAGACAATGAAAAAAAGTACGTAGTAGCTGTTTTGCCTGCATATACGGCTATAGATTGTTATGGCTCTGCCGGGCTGGGGATCACAGTATATGTTTAAATGCATATTTTTGGACCTACACAAGATATTCATAGAATTTTTTGTACACAGGACAACACCCCAAATTCAAAAAACTCGTAAGCATCAGAGTGACGGAACCAGAATTTTGAAAATCGAAAACTGATTCGAGAGTGAATTCGGAATTAAAATTCGTATAGGTATATTTTCGATAATATTATAAAATTCATGCAAGACGCGGACCAGACTATATTCTGTAATTTGAAACGGAGGGAGTATGATACGTGTTTAGCTAGATGCCTAGCTATATGTCTACTGTTGCTGTTGCAGTTGCTGATTCTATTCTTTCCCTTTCATCTTTTACTATACAGTACTGTACTTTGTTACTAGCTTCCTAAATTCTAATCACAAATTAATGATTCCTCTGTACCCAGCTTTTTCAATGTATCAGATTTTTAACCGGTATGTAACTCACAGGCCTTAGTTGAAATCGGTTTTTAGGGTGGGAGTGATATAGACGCAAGTCTTGTCCGCTTATGGAACGCCCGTGTTGACCAACAGATATAACCTCAAAAATGAGTTATTTTCTTCTGGAGACCACCAGATCTAACCTCAAATACTTTGCAGCATGCCCTAGTTTCTTCTCCTTTGTCTCAATAAAACTCACAACCACCCCTCAACCCCATGCATGAAACCATTCAATAAGAGACAACCAAATTATACACTTCATCCCCACATGCTTTCTTTGATTACGTATCCGTAACCTCTCCCTTTCTTAATTCTAGGGTTTGTGCATAGGCCAAGCCAATGATGTCGTCGGACATGAACAAAGATGAGAGGAACTATCAGAATCCAAGTAGCCGCGGCAAGGCCATGTCAGCCACAAGGCCACCAGCAGCCATAAACTGCCCTAGATGTGATTCTCCGAACACAAAGTTCTGCTACTACAACAATTACAGTCTCACTCAACCGCGACACTTCTGCAAGACGTGTAAGAGGTATTGGACTAAGGGAGGAGCTCTACGTAACGTGCCTGTTGGTGGTGGCTGTCGCAAGAACAAGAAAACCTCCAGAGCTTCCTCTTCAAGGCCCTCCTCAGGAGACTTTAAGGACTCCTCAGGAGCCTCATCATACTCAGACAGTGGCGGATTCAGGTTCTACAATAGTCTACAGTTCCAACTTGGAGAAGGCCTAACAAATTTTCCGCGGTTTAACAATATTTCAGCACCTCCTCCTGTTGGCAATCAATTAGTTTCTTCATTCGGTGACATTCCAACAGTACCTTTATCATCAAATGTTATGTCCAATTTTACTTTGGAACCTAATCCGGGAAACAATTTAAGCCAATTCATGGCCTTAAATAGTTTCCCTTTATCTTCTTCTTCTTCCTCATCTTCTGTACTCAAGCAAGATCATGCAGACAAGTATGGAGGCTTCAAGGAAGGATTACTTCACGATACGGTCCCCTCTAACAGTACGGTCCCCTCTAACAGTAATCTGGCTTATTCTATCGAGTCCTTGAGTTCAATCAACCAAGACCTTCACTGGAAGTTACAACAAGATAGGCTTAACACGATGTTCAATAATGGCGGTGATAATAGTAATTACCCGCGGCAAAATGGTTTGATTAGCAGTACTGCCAACTATCTCGAACACTCTCAGAGTCAGAAGCCACATCCCCTGTTGTTTCAGAACCTGGAGATTTCGTCGAAACCAGCTGATGAATCAAGAATGGAGAACACTGGAAATGTTAGTTCTGCAAATTTGGGGACAGATTGGTGCTTTGGTAATTCTAGTTATGCACCTGTTGTGAATCAAAACCCCGCGATTAGCAGTGGCCTTAACATTGCTGATATTAAGGAGAATCAGGCATGGGCCAACTTTGATCAGTTCACAACCCTTCCTTAGAGCTTAGATGTTGATTAGCTTTGATGATCAAGAGGTTAAATCTTGTATGTAAACTCCGATGTTGATGTTAAAGTTTAGTAGTTTAGTTTAGTTGATCTGATATATGACCAGCTAAATCATTTCTGTATTCGCATCTTGTTATATGAACATACATTGAAACTTGTCAAGTAACCATGTCTCGTGTCACTTCTTCTAAAACCTCGTAGTGTTAGAGAAACGTATGTCTTGTCTTTACAGGATCATATTGTGTGTATATATGATGTATCCCAGGTATTTTGAATCTCTTATTATTAATAACTTACCCGTCCATTAAAAATCTTAAGATCTCAGAGGAAGACTCTAACAAAATCTTATACTCTTCAACACTGATACTCAATTAATTCACAATTAGATGAAACAACTAGTAGTATAAGCAAGGTTGTAAAAATGGAATCGATAGTACTCAGTTAAAAATCAAATCAAAATAACTAGTAGTTTACAATTTATGAAACTATACTTTATAAGAGTTTTAAAATATGTGCCGAGCCTTCCTTCTCAAACGTATACAATTCAGAAGAATCGAGGGAGAAACAACTAGTACTTTAATTAATAAAACTATATTTTATAAGAGTTTTAAAATGTGTGCTGAGTCTTCTTTCCCAAACGTATACAACCCAGAAGGATCGAGGGAGGAGTATCATGCAGTTTAATTGAAAGTATCTATCTGTTTGATCTTATTGGGATCCGCGAAGTACAAGGACAGTGCGAATGAATGAAGCTGATGGGTATCTCTGATCTGTAGCATGCAAAAACAGTGTCATCAGAAGTCTCACTGTCACATGCAACAGGCAGTATAGTATGTCTCTCTCGATCAGGTAAGTCTGTGTTATTGCAGTGACTGAGTTATCAAGTGTTACAAGAGGAGGAGATAGAGAGAGCAGTAGGAGCTAGACAAAGTCTTCCCTGTCTCCCCACTGCACTCTTCCATAGCCTGTTTCTGCTCCCCTCCTCGGTTTGTGTATCAGTGTATGTGTTTATGCTGACTATCCACCCTTGGCGTTTATTTTAAGAGATACTTTGAGGAAATTGATTTTGTGACCGAGATGGATCCGAGGTGGGCCTAAACTTTGTTTAGATGGATTTAGTAGGATCGGGATGGAATGAGTGGGGTGAATATTATTTTAATTTTTATGAATTTTGATTGTTTAAAATTTAAATATATTGATTGACTATATCTTAAAATAATATATTATTATTATTTGAAATTGTTACAAATATAATATATTATTTAAATATAATAATAGATGATGTGTCATTTGTTAATTGTTATGAATATGTAGCCATTTCATAAATATATACATCAATAAAAATTTGACTATAGTTATAAATAATAGAAGTGTAGCGTGGGATGTAAATTTTTGAAATAGATTATGTATATTTTGTATTTTTATATACTAACTCAATTTTTTTAGCTAAGGTTTACTTAGAATTGAGTTGATCTAACGTTACTTGGAATGGAATAATCTGTCTAAAAAATATTTACTCATTCGGTGTCTTATTAATTATATTATTTTACTTTATAGCGGTTAGATTTATCAACTTTGTCTAATAATTAATTTCAAAATAGTATAATTTTTCTCATTTATATTCGGCGCCTTCATCGATCACTATCAAAGTCTATCAAAATTGTTCACGTTATCCTACATCACATCATACATCATGATTCATAATTAAAAATATAGCAACTACGAATTGAGTTCCAAAGCCAATATTCAAAAGCCTTTGATCAAACATTACATCCCGATTATATATGAAAGTTGTTTGATAAATTAAAAAAAATTATTAATAATAAATAAAGTGATAATTAAGATATAGTTTATGTGTTTGGATAATTTTTTGTGTTTACAATTTATTGGATATAAAAATTATTAATATAATAATAAATTATTATAAATTATCTTTTAAAGTAGTATTGAATTTTTTTATAAAATCAAATTTAAAAATAAAAATAAATTACTAAAATGTTAGAATTTTCAACTGCTCATATTCTGAAATATTGAAAATTGACTTATAAATTTTTTACGCAAACGATACGAATAAACTATTTCTGATTATAAGTCCAGAGACTGGGATTAAAAATTAAGTTAAACACACCTAATTAAATTGACCAAATTTTGACCACTAAATATTAATATTATATAATTAATAAATTTTTGAATTTTTTTTATAAAATATAGTTAATGTAACATCCCACATCCATCAGGTGGAAAGTATTCGTGGCCTTTATAAGCACGAACAAACAACTAATGTAAACGAATTTGCCGGCATATTTGGACCGGTCTGTGATGGATTGTTGAGTCCGATATGTATTTGGGCATTAGTTCGGAAAATTATAAATGGTAAATCACTAAATTTTAAAAGTATATCTTATTTTAATTGGCTCCTACTTCTTAATAATGGTGGACCCCTTACATATATAAAAACTCTCCCATCAAAAATTGTAAATGGTAAAGCACTAAATTTTAAATGTTTATCTTATTTTAATTGGCTCATACTTGTTATAATGGTGGACCCCCTACATATATAAAAACTCTCCCATCAAAATGAGCTAAATGCATGTAGTTTAATTTTGGTGCTTAACATGTGTACATGGTCAAAAACTAGACAAACTGTATTAAGAATATTTTTTTTACAGGAATTTAAGAAATATTAAATATGATGTTTTATTATTATTTTTCTCATTAAAAATACACTAATTAGAATTTCGTATTTCGATTTGTCCAGTGTATATCAGGGCATATGCTAAGTATTAAATTTTATACGTTTAGTTTATTTTAATTGAAGGAGGTTTTATATATATAGAAAATTCAACATTATTAAAAAGTATGAGCCAATTAAAATAAAATAAATTTATAAAATTTAGAATTTAATATATGTCCATGAATATACCGTCGAAAAATCGTTTTTAACACAAGTGAAATTTATAAAAAAGAGTAATTAAAATGGGACCAAGCGTATACCATTTTTCATTTTCATCAAAAAAGAATATTCCACATTCCACCTCAAGTGGACCCCACCTCCACGTCATCATTGTGCTAAGTGTGTATAATTTCTCAAAGCCTCGTTTATCACTTCACAATTGCATCTACCATCTTTCCTCTCCCTCTTTGCAACCAACATGCACAGGTAACACCCCGAATCATTTCAAATCCATTCGATCAATTTAATTTAACTATCTAACTAGTCTCATCTTATTCCAGGTGCATTCCAATCCCCGGTCCGTCCGACCCCGTTCTCGATCCCCGAACCCGAAAAATAAAATTCCTAAACCGATTCACCGTCCTATCTCGCGGCGCCGCCTTAGCCATCGACCCTTTGTTCCTCTTTGCCATAACAGTCTCTCCTAGTCCGAAGCCATGCATTTATATTGACGGAACTATGTTATTATTCGCCACCTTGTTAAGAACTTTTGTCGACTTATTACATGGCATGCATCTCTGGTTGAAGTTCCGGATGGCTTACGTGGCCAAAGAGTCGCTGGTCAGCGGCAGCGGAGTGCTCGTGTGGGATTCACGCGCCGTCGTGAAGCAGTACGTGGGGTCGCCCAAGGGCTTTTGGTTCGACTTGTTTGTCATACTCCCGGTGCCGCAGGTAAGTACAACATGCATTAATAGCCTTTTTTGTATTTTGCAATTCAACATTTCCGAGAGCTACCGGCGTCTCTGGCTCATCTCGAGATTTATTAAAAAATTTGAATTATTTTATAAAAATTTTGATAATTGAGTAGTTAGAGAATACGGAAGGAATAATTTATCAAAATATGCTGAATATCTATACGAGTCATGTGATATAAATACGGTTTTTGCGAAATTAGTTTATATGAATAAAATTAAAATTTAATTAGTTAATTTGACGATGTATTGTGGGACCGGGGAAATATGGATTGATACAAAATTGGCTAATTTGGGAATTATGGGTGACAGTATTTTCCATTCGATTTACATGCAAATTATTCTGAGAGTTACACGTGTAATCTCGGAATTAAATGCACTTTGGTTCTTATCTCTGCGCATGTTTATTCCAAGTAAATTAGTATCCGCATTTTATAGGATATACATGAGTGTATTCGAATCCGTAAAATTTGGGGTAACTAGCACTGCTCAGAGCTACGTGCATGCGACAATACGAACTTTGTTAATCCTTTACGAAGATTAAGGGCTAATGCCTAATGGTCCATTTTTCATCGAATTTATGAGTTTATTCCATGCCTAGCACCTAGATTTAGTATGATCACTTGTATGTTGAAATTTGATATAACAAAATATGTTGTCAATCTGTTTGTGAACTGCAGGCTGTTTACTGGTTAATATTACCAGAACTACTAAAACAAGAAAAGGTAAAAGCTGTAATGACTATAAGTCATATAATCTTCTTGCTGCAATTCTTCCCTAAGCTGTACCACAGCTTCTACCTTATGCATGGAGTGAAGAAGGTCACAGGCTACATTTTCGGCACTGCTTTGTGGGGCTTAATCCTCAATCTAATCGCTTATTTTCTTGCCTCACATGTACGTATATGCCTTCGTTTATACCCATGTTTAGAAATTCGGCTAATTATGGTTTAGTAAGGATTTTGAGTTGGATTTTTGAATTTTGATGAATTTGATGTGTCGTGAAAAATTAGGTGTCGGGGGGATTCTGGTATAGTCTGTCAGTGCAACGTATAGCAGAGTGCCTGAAGAAACAATGTCATGTAAGCAAACAATGTGAGACACTTGCTTGGACTTGCCCGAGAGAGATTTGTTACAGCAGCTTTACAAATTCGTGTCTTGCCAATTCCACCATGAAGGGCAATTTCTCGACCTGCATGGACCAAAACGGAGAGTTCCCCTTTGGGAACTATGCCTTTGCTCTGCCTCTTATTGTTAAGAACTCTAACGTTGTCAAAATTCTCTATTCTGGTCTCTGGGGAATCATGTCTCTCAGGTATATATATAATTGTTACGCACATAATAATCTTTGTGCAGTGTTTCTTATTTTAATTGTGTCACTGGTTTCTTATGATTTCGCTGTTGTTTTTGTTATGAACTTCTGTATGGTGGGTGTTTGTAGCACTATGGGCAGTAATTTCGACCTTACGAGCCAGACAACTGAAGTAAGTTTTGCCATAGTCATGGTGCTCGCAGGCTTGTCACTCTTTACTTTTCTAATTGGGAATATCCAGGTGATCATATTCAAGATTATATACTAAACTTCTTTTGCTTGGATCGGCTATATAAAAGTAAATTATTGCATATTTTTTGTTAATTTTTTACGACTGAAACTACTAATTGGAGACAATATTTAGGTGTTTTTTCATTCTGTGACGCCTAGACGGAGACAAATGCAATTGAGATACTGTGACATCAAGTGGTGGATGGGACGGAGACAGATACCATCTGAGCTGAGGCGGAGAGTCCGGCATTATGAGCAAGAGAGATGGAAAGTTATGGGAGGCCAAGATGAGATGAAACTCATCAAAAATATGCCGGATGGACTGAGAAGAGATATCAAGCGTTATCTCTGCTTGGACTTGGTGAGAAAGGTTAGGCCTGGTCTGCAAGCTATTTTAGCATTTATATTGTTTAGTGATAAACTCAATACATTTCCTGAAAGTATACTAGGCGCTCTAATCAATATAACAATTGCTATTTTCCTTTTCTAAAGAAATCCAGGGATTACCACTATATAATTAGTTTGAAACCTAAAAGATGGATCATACTAGTATTATTTACCTAAATTTCAAAAAATAATTAAGGGCTAAATGAAGAGATGCAAAAAAAGATATTAAAAGCGCAAGCTTTGTTGATCATTGAGCGCACGTTTTTGCTAAGTTGGTATTTTTTGCTTAGTCGGTCAAAGAGACCACTTTTTTCCTTTACATGATTACAATCGCGCAATGCGCAAGATTTGTGATATCTTGTGCATTACGTTATCATATTCCTCTTCTTTGTTGCATCAAACCGATACTCATGAATATGACAAGCGTCAGAAAATGGGCAAGATTTTTGAATTGAAAATTCAAGATACCTTCTGTACGTAATCATATTCCTTTTTCTTTTTGGCATGAAACTAATACTCAAGACAATTTTAAAATATACATATTTGCAAATTAATTTGGGTGTTGGCTCTTAGCATCTGTAGCTTACTTAACCAAACTTGTGACCGGCATCTCATGGCCTTACAGTCCCTCCGCACCCCTAATAGCTAGAGTTTGTTTCATTCTTATTTCTAACAATATATTGTTTTCTGGAAAAACTTCTGTGATGGATTTCTGTCCTGTTCAACACCGACAAAAGACTTCCTTTTGATGATCCAGGTACCGCTGTTTGACAACTTGGATGACCTTATCCTCGACCATATTTGTGACCGGGTTATACCCATGGTCTACTCTGCAAATGAAAAGGTGATCTATAAAATCTATGTCTAATTCATAATGATCAATCCATTCAGCAATTTCTTGATTAATGTGTAACATGAACAGATTCTGAAAGAAGGTGAACCAGTACAACGCATGGTGTTCATTGTTAAAGGTTCCGTTATGAGAAGTCAAAATATCACACAGGACATGGTAACAACCACTCCAATTGAACCTGGTGGCTTCATTGGAGATGAACTTATTGCTTGGTGCCTTCGTATACCATTTGTAGACCGTTTCCCACCTTCATCTGCGACATTCACTTGTGTGGAGCCTGTTGAGGCATATGGTCTTAATTCTGATCAGCTTAAACATATAACGAATCATTTTCGTTATACATTCTCACGTGGTGAACTCAAGTACAAAACAAGGTACTACTCTTCAAATTGGAGGTCATGGGCTGCTGTCAATATACAATTTGCATGGAGGCGATACTGGCAAAGGACTAGAGGTGATTTCATCAATCGTGGCACAGGTAATGCTGGTAGCAGTGATGACGCAAGCACCAGCAGTGACCAGAAACTCCGCCATTTTGCTGCAATGTTCATGTCCCTTAGGCCTAAAGACCACCTCGACTAAAAATCTGCAGTAGTTATTATCATCAGTTGTGTTTGGCCCGGATTATTATGTGTGTGTAAACCGGTTAACAAAAGAGTTTCCCAGAACTTTTCTGTACTAAAATATTTTAAGTTACATAACAAATTAAGTTGTGTTGGTATTCTTGTTGAGTATTTCTTAGTTAGCCCAGTTACATAGAAATGCAATCTATATGCCTGTTTGAAAACTTAAATCCAAAAAATTGCAACAATTAGTTGCAATTGTTAGAATAGTATTAGTGTTAAAGTAAGAGTAAATTTCAAAGTAGTGGCTAAACTTAAATCCGCGAGGAGTCACTTTCTTAAAATAACTTTTCTCAAAAAATGGCCCTTGGCCAATATATCTGCAAATGGCGAGAGGCTCGAGGAGGAATCTGCCTTCTTCCAGCCAAAATCTGTTGCTGTCTCTGGCAGTTAAAATTGTCAGCAGAGAGCTCTGATACCATATTAAGTGACTAATTCTCCTAAAATCTGAAGGTGTTAGGAAGAGGGCATACTAGCATCGTATTGTATTCTAACACTACGAGTCTGCAATCAGTATTCTCTTTCTGGAAGAAAAAAAATTCAAGTTATGCTAGGTTTTCTTGAACTAAAGCTGATGATAAAAAATAGAAAAAGATATTTACGAGACGTTATTATACTCTGCAACGTTGCAGTTTGGTTAATTGCCACTTTTAGTTATAGTTAAAATGTAGATTACAACTGAGGAGTGGCTGGAAATTAATCAAGATCAGGTAAAAGCACCAAAAATAAAAACTGTCCCTCTATATAATTGTTAATAATTTGAAACAGCAAAAAATGTTGTATTGGGAGTCCATTTGCAGGTCACACCAGTACCTGGAGAAGCATATAGAGCAGAAATGGAGTACATGAGTGTTCCTTTCACCGCTAAGAAACTTGTGATATCAATTGCACTTATTTTGCTAATCGTCTCGCCTGGTATACAAAACTATCCTTTCTCTTGTCACACACGAACACAAGCACACGCAAAATGTATAGGGTAACTCAGCTCGAGGGAATTAGCTATGCTAATGCACAATAATGTTTTTGTAGTTTCAGAGTCCGTGAGTTCACAGAAATTTAAGTTACCAACGTGTTACGGAAAATGTGCAGACCTCCCAACTGACTGTGATGCGTTTTGCAGAGCCAAAATGGCTAAAGGAGGAGTTTGCTTTCCACCATCGAAATTCTGTTGCTGTTTCTATTAATCAAACTGTCATCTGACAAGATTTATGTATCGAAGCCATTTCTCTGTAATAATGGCTACTTAAATAAATGACTTTGATTATGATATACTGTTGTGAATTTGTGATGATTTGTCAGACAACTTCTCATTTTACAAAAATTGCTAAAAAAAAATCTCGAAAAAAATTTCATTGACAAATTTATTGAGTTTATCAAACAATCCAAGAAAGATATTACAACAAAGTTGAAATCATGAATCACTACGACAACGATAGTATTTGGAGCAGCCTCTGTTATAAGGATGGGACTGTGGAGGAAGACAGCCATCGCTTTTCGAGTAAGCCTCACCTCTGCCACCATCACAGACAGGTTGATCTCTCTTTAAGGCTCCAGGTGATATGTACCTCTTGGTTTCAAGAATTCTCCTCAGGCTAATCTCCTCCGCTGCATACAAACTCGCCAGGCTTTCGTTTAAGTCCCTGGTCGATTCGTCTAACGAAGAGTTTGCAGCAAAGATCATGGTTGCAAGGACTAGAGAGAAGCAGAGAGCATTGGTGTGGATAGTTCTTTTCATTTTAACTAGTTGTTGGTGTGGTTTCTTTGTGTTTGTTCTTTATATAAAAACGAGAGTGCTGCATTTTTACTATGTTGAATTTAGTGGTGTAGTGGAAGACCCACTGAAAGTCTATGCAATCAAAGGAACCGCACTCCACCTAACATTTCATGATGTGAAGTATGTTGAAGAGCTTGTTTTATTTTCGAGAATGAATATGATCAGGTGTTTACTTACTATCCGAGTTGGGGATTATTTTCGAAAAGAATAAAATGAAAAGTGGTCAAGCATTTACTTGCTAAGTTCCGCCTGTAATTCGGGCCGAGCTAGCCGAATTTCAAGCTGGGTTTAATTGTAGATGAGACTAATCGGGTGAGCGGCTCGATTAACTTAATCGAACCAAACCCTTTATCCAAATCGACCCATTTAATTTTATGAGTCGAGGCGGCTCGTTTGGAACGAGCTGGTTTTAACGAGTCGATCAAGTATGCACGTTTGATTTAATTCGAGCCTAAGCCTCTATAAGAACTCTGCTCATTTTATTTCACGAGTCGAGCCGGCTCGTTTAATTAAACGAGACAAAGTCTCAGCCAGAACTTGACTTGTTTAACTAAACGAGTCGAGTCGAGTCGAGCCCGGTTAAACGAGTTTGAGCCGGCCGAGCTCGCGAGCTTCCCGGCCCAAGTTACAGCTCTACCGCGAGGTTACTTTCAAGAAGAATAACAATGATCAAGCTTCCACTTGTCATCTGTGTCAGTGTCGTAATTCCAGAAGATTATTTCGGAAAATGATAAAAATTGTAAGAAGAAAGATGTAACATATGTAACAAATTCAAATGACAGATTATGATCCACTGCTAATTATCAATGATACAAAGATCACATTGTCTAAATCCAAACAAAAGTTTAAGTCTTATTAATGATAAGATAAGAAGCAATTATATCCATATGTCTGATGTGCAGTCGCCACCAGGATATCTCATTTCATGTGCCAAGGCAGGACCTTCAGGTTCCTTACCGAAGTCCACGAAGAAATCTGGGTTGATCTTTAAACCACCCTTCTCAGTGTCAACATCGATCTGTAACATATGGGATCCTTTCTCTATGACCTCCGGATAGAACTGATTGTCCCATTTGCTGAAGAGTGAGTTTGTGACATAAAGTCGCTTCCCATCCAAGCTCAACTGAATCATCTGAGGCCCACCTCTCAACCGATTTCCCTAAGAAAAGAGAAAAGAAATTACTATTTGGTTTTACGAATGGAAGCCCTTGTAAAACTTGGTTACTTAGCTTCTTGTATGCTGTTAATAAAAGCTGAGATTGTAATGGTGCATACCTTGACCTGTGGAACCTCAACCTGGTAGGTGCTACCATCTTCGGCCTCGACAACTACAGAGCTTCCTTTCTGAATAAGACCTCCGACCCACACTTGGCCAGCCAGTACAGGATTCTTAGGATCCTCGATATTGTATTGCCTAATATCTCCGTGTAGCCAGTTCACAAAGTAGAGATACCGATCATCAAGAGAAATCAGAAAATCAGTTATAAGCCCTGGCATCTCAGGAAGAATCCAGTTTTGAACTATCAGTGGTTTCACTGATACTGCAAGCTAAAATGTCAAAGAAAGAAGTGTCATAAACTCATGCATGTTTTTTCTTAATGGAGCAGAAAACGTGTTTTTTAATGAACTGTTCTTACCTGATGACTCCATGAACCATCTGCAGTCTTCGAGAAGCTTATCATGTTGCTTGACAAAGCACATCCAACATACCCTATATCCTTAGAAGGGTCATGCAGGAATCTTATCTGTTAACCAATTTACAAATGTTAGTCCTCTAAATGAAATTGGGGGAATATATACCTGACGTACAGCCAGTTACGTAAAAACAATTAGAAAGAATAGACAAAATTTCCTACACTCACCTCTAAGGGAAGAAGACCTTCACTGCCAAGATCAATTGTCTGCTTAATTTCACCACCAGGCCAGCTATAGACATGCAAATGGCGACCATATAAACCATCAGAAACATGTTGAAGGTTGAAGCCTTTGGTGAAAGCAGCTGGGGCTCCCCATGATGTGCTGATCATAGTCTTGTGTCTGGGTTGGTACCAGAAATCGTAGCCAAAAAGTGGGTTCTGCCCTTCCTTCTCCCACCTAATAAGTAAAATAGAAGTTAATGTCTGCATTATCAGCATGTGATTAACTGTCCATTGAACATATTGAACATATAAAATAGGGACTGCAATTTTACATTTGCTTTATGCTATCAAAGATATCATTACATATACATGTCGAGTCTCGAAATTAAACAATGTTTAAGCTGATACTTGTTGGTCCCTCAAAGCAAGCTAGACATGTATTGCATATAAGATCGTCCTCAAATGCTAGAATCATTTTTCATTTATTAATCAATTGTGTACCTTCCTTTCACATTAAAATCAGAGTCCAGCAAAAGAAATCCAAGTTGCTTGGCGTTTCCATCCTTATCTCCAAGGCATGATACCAATATCTCACCAGTAGCAAGGCAATGAGATGTGTGGGGATAAGCTAATCCAGTTTTCTCCAAGATTTCCTCAGGCTCAACTGCTTTATGCAAAGATGGAGCCCGTGGATCTTTTGCTGTGTCAACAGCATATATGCGGCCGGATCTGAAAGAATCAACAAAAGATGTAATGAGTGTTATAAGGCATAATTGTAAATTTGTGTATATGTAGCCAAAGTTAAGACAAGAAGTAACAGCACCAACTAGTTAAAAAAATATTTAGGGTCTTAAATAAACATGACAATCAGAACATACTAAAATCAGTAGCATCTGCGAAGGCTAAAACTGATCGCAGCTAAGAGGCAAAAGACTAGTTTCTTACACGAGTGAAGGCAAGACAAGAAATCGTCTAGCAGCTGCTGGATCTCCAAAGCAAGAGCTGCATGAATTCCATCCAGTATGATGTAGTTCATCGCCTATATTAGGCATGGGAAGCCTGTGGATGACTTGGGAATAAGTTTTCGAGCTAGGATCCACATCGATGGTACCAAGGTAGTCGGGCTTCTGTATTCCGGTTCCTATAAAACAAAACCAGGAGGGATTTTTTACATGTTAAACCATATAGAATAGCACAATATTTTCACTGTTCGTGTTCAGAACGCTTTGTACATCACTAGTCACAAAGATTCATTAGTTACTTTTATTATCACCAACAGGGGACAAGAATATATATTCCCTACTTTGCGGAAAAATTCCTAAAGACTAAACTTTGCCAAAGTGACACCATATGTGGATGGTAGCATAAGTAAGCTATACCAATTAGCCCTTCCCTCAGAATATGAATTTCAAATTGAAATATGACATAGGTCAGACTAATTGTATTAGTTAATTAGTTAATCCAGCTAATTCATGTACTTAACAAGTAGTCAACAGATCAAGACTTATTATTGCCAAAAAGAAATCAATTTCGAAGGACCGCATCAGGGTAAATTCTAGAAATTATACTCAGGCAAGAGCTTACAAATCAGATCAGAACTCAAAAACACATAATCAAATTGAAAAATTATTCAAATTTTTTGACATCCCTTTAATTCATAACTCATAAACATGGACCAGCTTGATCCAGACAAAATTCCTTGGTGGGCCTTATTTTTCTCTCCTATTGATCTGCAATCTTTTTTCCAACACCACTTCTTGAAAAAGATTATGCTGATAAGCTATAGACTAATACTATACAACTGAGGGGGAGAGAGTGGGAGAGAGAGAGAGAGAGAGAGATGGAGGGAGGGAGAGAGAGATGGATGGAGGGGGAGAGAGAGAGAGAGAGAGGGAGGGAGGGAGGGAGGGAGGGAGGGAGAGAGAGAGAGAGATGGGGTACCAGAATAAATGCAAGTAACATATATCAGAGACTCCTTCGGACCAGCCATGGCATCAAGTGGGGTGGCATACCCAGGTCCCTTCTTGCAGCATCCATTCATCTTTTCACTCATCTCTCCCTGATCTCTCTCTCTCTCTCTCTCTCTGTGTGTTTATACAATCTTTATCCCTCCTTGTCTCTCAAGGACTCCGAATCCTTTTCCAACCCTCTTAATTTCTTACACACTTCGTCACAGTTCACATGTGTCAGAGCGTGCAAGTGCCGTAATTATATAGAACAACTGAATACTATGTTTTCCATATATTTTAATGTACTTGGACGGTTTTATATACTCTGTTCATGTAATATTTTTGCACTGGGGGATGTATATTCCTTTTTAATTATCTAATTAAAGTAGGATTTTATTTTTGAAGATTCTGCATTTATATAAATTTATTATTACTATCACATGCTTAGATATCATAAAAAAATTCTTGGTAGTTTTATAATTTTTATAACAAAAGAATTCATATGTGTATATGAAAAATCAAGAATTGGACTAGGAGAACTGTTTACTTAAATAATTCTGAAAAGGATTTAAATCCTTCTATAAAATTATGAAACAATATTTCAGAATACATTAAAACTTTCTTACGGAATATAATCATTCTGTAATTTTTACTTTATAAATCAATCATGATATTAATCAATCATGATGCTAATCATTAAAAATGATAAATTTAAGTACTTTTTTTTTTGACAAAATAAATTCAAGTCCTTGTTCATGATACGAAGAAGATTGGTATCGAACAGGCCTGTAATAGCTGAAAAAGTTGTCCAATGACGGGTAAAAATTAAAACATATACGGCTTAACATGTAACGAAAGTTTACTAGTCTCCTATGCAAAAAGATGACCTTTTTCATTGCTTTTTATATAATTTTAAAAATAATTATATAAAATTTCTTACTATTATCAAATTTAAATTACTAAATATTTTGAATCATATATGACATGAATAGGCTGGTATTTTAGATTGAACTAAGATAAATATTTAATTTTATATATCGGTTTTTTAACAGTGTAAAACTACTTCAGACATGAATTTATCATAATTTTTTCAATATGAAAAGAAATCACCAATTTAATTTTATGATTATTTGTAAAACATTAACAGAATCTGTGGTATTTCTTCAGAAAGCAGAAAGAGAAAGCCGAGATATATTGGACTATTCGGATACAGCGTGGAAAGATATGCACAAACTCCAAGAAATCTATCTCAATCAATGACGAGATGTCGAGATCCTCATTTGAACGGTGATTGTGATTTGAAATTTGTAAATTGATCTGGTATTCAAATTTATAAACAATGATAAATAAATCTCGTCGTAAAATCAATCCGAATCTCATATAACGAAAAAACATGATTGTCTTGTCAAACAATAACTAAGAGTATCTTCAATCCTTAACTAAAAACTAGTTGAAAAGCCGCGCGTTGCGGCGGGTTATAAAAATTATATTAATAATTTAATATTAATATCTATAAACTAAAATAAATTTACGGAAGCATATAAAAATTATATTAATGATTCAAAATTAATATTTATAAAAAAAAAATTTTATTTTATAAACATATCGATGCAATACTAATATTAATATATAAAATTGCAAAATTTGACTATAATTCATGAGTGAAAAAATGAAAATAAAAATATGCATGTAATTAACGATTCAAAGCATGGCAAATCTTAATTTTAGTTGTGTTTAGCATATGTGCGTAAAAGCCTGAAAGATATTGAGATGCAACTCCGAAACCATCCCTAATTTTAATGGGATAAACATTATTTTCTAGTTGTACGAACATTAATCATCTCGTTACGTATGAACTCCAATCCATTTACGGTTTATCAGTGATTTTTTTTATTGGTTGTCCGCAAAAATATCAATTTAAATTCATGAGATCGCGGTCTATAACTGTCCTTGCTTCCAAGTTGCAACAACCTTTATTTTTTTGATAATGTTACATATATAATTTTTTCCTCTGTACAAAGTAAATCATATAACAACATATATGTCCGATGAACAAAACAAATATTATAAAAGAATAACGAACAAACATATATCCCTAACGGTTAATTTATTGACATTTTCATCCATCAAGACTATATTGTTCTCCCGTGTTTGGATTTGTCGACTGCCACATCCGACGAACTCTTACTCTTATCCACTAATCATCTCTAACGCCATTCTAAGCATGTAGCATAGTGTAACTCATTATTGTATTAGATGGAGAAGACAAATAAGCTCAAAAAAAAAATTGTGTATGCTAAATTTTATGATGTCCGACCTCAATTTAGAGCATCTCCAACCATCTAAAGCCCTTGGCTAAAAGATGAGTTAGCATACTTAAAATAAAAAGATTTAGCCAACAGCTCCAGAAACTCAACTCCACCATGATCAGCTGTTGTCTATAAATTTAGTCAACCTCCAATGGATGGCTAAATTTGTCGAACCTCTACAGGTCTGTAAGAAAATCCGTAGGAAGATTGTAAATCATTTATTACCATATTGAACTGATATATTCTATTTTAACAATTTAAAATATTAATAATATACTACTTTTAAATTATAGCCAACCAATATAGTCAGTACCATTGAAGCAAAATGTCTTACAAGTTCAGCAAATTTTACATAATGTCTTACAGGTCCAATTTAGCCAACGATTATAGCCAATGCCGTTGGAGATGCTCTTATAGGGGTTGATTTGAGAAAAGACTGGTTATCAAAATACTTTCTATTTTTTATATACACCTTTTTCCAAAAATATGATGATACTTTCAAATTCTGATTTGATTTTGATATTTTGAAAAAGGTAATTTTGAAACTTTATTCAAATATATCCAAAACTAAAAAAGACCGTTTTTATTTTTGATATTTTTTCATCCAAAAATTCAGAAAAATAGAACGGAGCTCTCTAAGAGACGCCACCTAAACGCCCCATGCTTCTCCTTTATATAAGTATATATATATCCAAAACTAAAAAAGACCGTTTTTATTTTTGATATTTTTTCATCCAAAAATTCCAAAAAATCAGAAAAATAGAACGGAGCTCTCTAAGAGACGCCACCTAAACGCCCCATGCTTCTCCTTTATATAAGTATATTGATTTAATAGGTATATAAAAATAAAAAAAAGTAGTCAATTCTTCCAAAAACTCGCATAAATAAAAAAAGTTTATCAAATTTGATATTTGTCATCTAAAACTCATAATTCAAAGCACATCAGGTACGACCGCCTCTTGCGGGATATGTGATATTTCCTCGAGAAATGGATACTACAGCGTGTAGCGATTAAGAAGATTGTATTGGACAGCTCTGATAATTCTAATCCTAATCAATGTCGAAAACTAAGATTCTCTCAATATCTGAATCTCTTTATCCTATAAATTTAGGATTTCTTTTTAGACATGTGGACAGTAGACATTATCTCATTCCTGAATTCATTCTAGCCTGAAAAAAGTTCGGAGTTTGGATCGTCAGAGAATGAGAATGAGATTCGAGAATAAAATAAATATTTTAAAAGACATCTTTCAAATGAGATTGGATTTCACATTCTATGTCACTGATATACAAATCAAACGAGTTCATTAACATCAACCAACTTCTCCTTAGATTATAAGTTTTGGGCGTCAAAAATTAAAATATAACATATTCATGTATAATGAAACATACAGAATAATAAAATAAGTAATGGATTTCTAGCATGTGTCGAGGACATATATACAAAAATATTCACTTAGAGCATCTCCAATGGCGTTGGTTATGGTCATTGGCTAAATTGAAACTGTAAAACATTATGTAAAATTTGCTGATCCGTAAGATATTGTACTTCAATGGTATTGACTATATTGGTTGGTTATAATTTAAAAATAGAATGTTATTAATATTTTAGTTTGTTAAAATAGAATATATCAGTTCAATATGGTAATAACTGATGTGCAATCATCCTACAAATTTCTTACAGACTTACAGAAATTCGACAAATATATCCATCCAGAGAAGATTGGCTAAAATTATTTAAAGGGTTTGTATGGTTGGAGATACTCTAATAATTGTTTTCATATGGAATGTAGTTGTCAGACCCACTAGGAAAATCTAATAATTATGACGAGACAGAGAGGATATTCGGCATGATAGTATTGGACTAATGGATACAGCGTGGAAATATATGCAGCAACTCCAGAAAGTCTATCTTTATCAATGCCGAAACATAAGATTCTTTACAGATATTATTAAGAATTTCCCCATGGACTTTTCTTTATCTTATCCTCCTTTCTTCTCAGCCAGAAAATAATTTAAGGATGCTACACTTTTTCTTTTCAGTCATGTGCACAGTAGTTGTTCAAAGGTCGGATGTGTCCGGTAGATTTTATAACATTTCAACACTTCCCTCACATGAAATCTCATTTTTTTAATTAAAAAATAGATATCTCATTTTTTTAGTTAAAAAGTAGATAATAAGTTTTAATTGTTTTAATTATTCTAGAATAATTAATATGTTCGTGTCCATTCCATCAAACTTGGTGGATAAGAAGTAACACATAATCAAACTTCATGTTGACCCAGATCCTGAATTCGACTCTGAGTCCAAATTAATTTTACGCTATATTTTAGCAAAATTGTATGTACATTTTAACAAAAATATAAATGCAATAATTAGATGCCCGAACCAGTTTAACGTATAGATAGTTCTTTGTCAAAAGGATGATTGCTTGCAGCTGACTCGCTTCTATTTATTTTTACAATTATAAATACTGTGATTTGTAAGATGTAAGCATGCAATTACATTGCCCAAGTGGAATTTATTTGTACATGTTTTCTATCTGCTGTTTGTACTGAGCTACAACCCTGTCCCTCCTGATTTTCATGGTTGGAGTCATTAAACCGCTATCGATCTGCAATTTCGAGTTTTGTTAATAAATGTATGATCGAACTGTGAAGTTGCATTCGGGCAATGAAGACTTACTGTAAAAGGTTCATCGACCACGAGTATTGGCCCTATTTGAAATGAGCACTCCGCAGTCCTGGAGCAAGGAGATTTCACTTAGACAAAATATGCATAAGAGCACTAGCAAGGCTCGTTGTCCACGTAGAAACAATGAGAATGTAGTAGTTGCTAGGTACAAACATAACTATAAATGATCGACCAAGTGAAATATACAGTTGCATACGTAACCAGAAGACTTACCATTTCTTTAACTCCGCATATATAAGACTAGTCATCTGTTCCTTACTAAGTTCAGATGAGTCACTTTCTGACGAAGTTCCTGCTGTGGCTGTAATCTCTTCCTTGTTTGGAACAACTATAGCTCCAAGACGCCGCTGATCCTGTACGTATGTATAATATATCAGCTAACAGATGGATATAGTTTAATATCACCTTGTGGAGTTTCATTAACAAGTCATTCTCAGAGAGCAATAACGATTCAATTTCATCATTTTGCAATTTCATAAAGGGGAAATAATGGTATTTTATCATTTAGGAATTGTGTGGGGGAACCAAAGTAAGTTATTTTTAAAAAATGGTATTCCATAATTTTCTCTCCAGATCCGATTCTTAAGCAAGGGTTTTGGTTGCCAAACATCTATGCAAGAACTGTAACTATGCCCAACCTGACCAATTACGACAATTTGTTGGATCAGGGTACTCCTCAGTGAAGCTTCCTCAAGCTCTGCTGGTTCCACATTTTCACCTATTTGACAACATGTTAAGTTGACTAATAATGATAATAAATTAAGGAAATAGCTGGAAAAAATTCTAATTTAATCAAAGAATGTTGCCTGCTGACATATAATACCACATATTTAAAAAAATCTATTTTTACTGATACCTGTTGAGAGAACAATGGTATCTTTAGCTCGTCCTTCAAGAACTATAATGCCTCCAGAATTACGACTTCGCCCTACTGAGTGGTAAGGCACAATATAACCAATGTCACCGGTATTTATCCATCCATCCTCATCTAGGACTTGTTTAGTTCCTGATGGGTTCTGATTAATAAAGATAGTCAGCATTCGCTTGTTAGAGAAGCTTTATACTCATATATTAACAATTATGGAACCAAACATGTGATCCAGCAAGGTTTGAGAACAAAAAATTATTTCCATAATTCATGGTGAAATCCTAATCTGTTTTATCTTAGTCCATTCTACATGTGATAATGTGTTTGATTGGAAATTGTAAAATTTAAAATAATAGAAAATAATGATAATAATAATTTCTTTATCTATGAATAGTGACCATGTATTAGATATACAATTCGCAGTTATGCCGGACACCATTGATGATGCACCACCATTAGCTCAAAACCATTCCTCTCCACAGAGAAGGACAAACAGTGTTGCATGTTCAAGCTCACCAAAAAAAAAAAACTCTAATATGAGGTATAGAATTAATTAGGAGCCAAAAACTAGTGACGGATGTTGTTGCTTCTGTCTTTCTACATATAACTGGATATTGTGAATTTCTGCTCATATGTTAATATTTGTATCAGCACTATCAAGCTAAAACTGGTAAGCACAAGTTCATGATTTGGGAGGTGATATAACAAACCTTAAAGTATCCTTTCATCACTTGTGGCCCTCTAGCTTTTACAATGCCTTTCACTCCATGTGGAAGAACTTCATCCGTCAAGGAATCTACAACTTTTATTTCTGTGTGTCGAAGTGGACGTCCAATTGAGCCAAGAACCTTGAAATTGCATTTAATACATTGTCAGATGTACCAGCAATACAGATAAACATGGTTCAATAAGGAAATATTGAGACTAATCAACTATGAACAAGAAAACTTAAAAGAAATTTGGTAATTAAGAAAAAGTGAGACTAATCAACTATGAACAAGAAAATTTGAAAGAGAATTGGTTAAAGGGGACTATGGGCCATCGCAAGTACTGTAGGATTGCTACAAGACATGCCAACATTTTCCACTAAACAGTACCAGAAATGTTAGAGTAAGACCGGCCAATATCACCATATATAACCATCAGGATTGTTTGTAAAGATAGGAAATCAATGAAACAAACTCATGAAATGAACTATACTTGAAGAGGATTTCTGGGAGATAAATTATTACGATGGTATTGAAATTATTTGGTGAAAAAAGATGGATTGGGTTGAATTGGGCCTGCTCGCAGATAGTAAACTGCAATTTCAAGCCCTAACAAGGAATCTGGAATGAAAGAAAATCCATTGCTATCCAAAGAAATCTAAAGAAAGAAAATTTAAAAAAAAAAAAAACATGTGCTAGTATGCATTTCTTACATTGCAGCTTAGATGTCGACAAGCAACGACTGGAGATGTTTCTGTCAGTCCATATCCATTTTGAATTTTGATTCCAATTGCCTGACAACAAAACTAGTTTTATAAAGAGTAGCCACAGATTTTTTGTGTTACTCAGATAAAATGCAAAAGTTTGTAACCTCAAAAAAGCTGTCAACATGCGAAGGCAAACTACCACCGCCACTAATGCCAGCCTGCAGAAGAAAAGGTGGCATATCACTATTATTTACATGTTCTTTTATCTAGATCACAGATAAGATACCAAATAGTCTACACTTTGGGAAATAGTAGAATTTAATGACAAGTTAAACTAAAGTTCAGACAAGGGTAAGAAAAACAAAAGTTAACTTGTTAATTAAGATTTATCATTTGTCAAATAGAAAGGAAAAATATCTTATAGAGAACTTATTGCACAGCACTTTTACTTAACCCTACGCAGGTGTTCACACAGAGTCAAAAAAAAAATGATTCATTAAATTAAACCTTTGAAAGTCCAATAGCAGACTGAATTTTACTGTAGACAATCTTCTTTGCCAACATATGTATCGGCCACAATATAGCAGCAATAATCCTTGCCAGAAAACAGTCCAAGACACCAACAAGGTAAGAAGGCTGCTTCTGATTTTTTGTTAGACATTTTCCCTGCAAAAGGATAAAGACTTTAAAACAGCCTTTTGTCATGACAAAGTTGACCTATTCCATTCCAATTTTATACAGAGGGCCACAAGCAGGAATTTCAAAGTTCTGACATGGATTAGTGAACTAATAATACTTGAAAAAAGAGTAGATACTCGAAATATTAAATTTCAGAGTAATGAAATAGTAATAAGTATGGTCAGATGCATATATATGAATATGATATAAATTTGCTTTCCCTCTGTGTTCTCAAGGATCAGTTTAGTAGACTGAGACATTAGGATAGAAATAAAGCAATCAGGAATTAGCATCTAACTAACATGCAATTCAATGCGACTTGGTAGTTTGAAGGTCATATTTTAAGCATGCCAGCGGATAGAGGAATTTAGAACTATATATCTATGTAAGAAATGAATGGGACTTCTCTTGCTACAAAAACTATCTTGCATTCAGAACCAGACATGCTGAAAGAGGGAGATACACTTGGGAGTGCACGAAACACAAAGATACAAAATGTAAGCAGCAAGAATATAGGGAATTTTCTGAAACCAAAAATTTCATTGAACTCAGCCTAATATTGTACACCTGATCACGAGGGACACATTAACACCCGCAGCTATGGAAACCATTTACTAGATTTATAATGATATATTCATCTTTTATCACAAGGAACTAAAGTTCCTTTTATTAGGCTGGGCCTGTGCATCAGACCTATGGCTGCAAAAGTTAACAGAGCACAGAGCAATATGAGACGCAAATAACTGCGTTAGGGATTAACCTCATAAATCCTTTTGAACGCCATGAAAGCTAAACTGGTTCTTATAAATAAGAGCGCCAGAAGTTTACGAACAGCAGAGCTTGTAGAAATTTGCCTCTGAATCCCACTGCAGTGTGGAATATTGAATTAGACACAGTACACAATCATTAGTAAGAAGTATGGATTATAGAAACTGGTTCAACACTTCCACCAGAACATACTGGGTGTCTGGATCATCATGCAAAATAGTCAAAAATATATATATAAGATTAGGAGAGGATGAATCAGATAAGAAAAAATGTGAAGACATCTGGTATGTTGAAAAAGTATAAATGCAATTATATCCAAAGCAATGGTGAACTGAAAAAAGAAAAACGTACATAAAATTTTAAGATATTTAGAAAATTCAACATGTAATAATATTCAAAAATATATATTTTATCCTCGAATGAAAAAAAAAATTCACTATATTAGCAATGGTATGAGTGCTAAAAAGCTGGAAAGACAACTGAGAACAAATGATAAGCCTTCACTAATCCAGACAGTGTGGGGGAGGCCGGGAAGACGGATTATTATTTTCTTGCGCATGCAAGACCTAGATATTGTACATCTACTATATAATAACAAAGGCTAATTCAACTCATAGATATTAGTTTTGGTTCAAGAATTTGAAGTCACAGTAGATTTTGGGTACTGTATATTTATTGAACTCTCTATATGGGTTTGTGCTCATTCTCCGCATCTAAAATGTCAGCATTATTGACGGTACATGTTCATGCATGCAACATCAAGTAATAAAAGAGATACCGCGGGTTGAACTATAATAGAAGAATAAATTAAAATTTACACAATTACATCATCTCACAGGCTCACAATTTAGAACAGGTTAAGCACAGACAAAAAATCTTATAGGAAGAGGCAGAATAATGGTGGTAACAGAACCCTTCTCCACATTAAGAAGGTAGACCCTCAACAAAATTATACTCTTGGCACAAAATAGTACAGATCCTTGCTAATGGTTACATGCGTAACAATATTTTTTTTCCGGCATTAAGCTACAATTAGTGAACTTATGGTGAAAATTGATTTACCTGTAAAGTGTGTCATATACCAATGGAACAGATATCATATAATGAGGCTGATGTCGTCGCAAATCTTCCTGCATTGAAAACAATATCGGAAGTAAAGGGTTTAATTAGACAAAAACACCACAAAGCTTGTCATTCTAATTTTTAAGTGCTATCAAAGTATATAATATCATAACAGATCTAAATCTAGAATCTAGACCACTCTTCTAATGCATTTTTTAGCAATAGAAATGTGAAGTGGTAGTACAACTTATAAATAGAAAAGGTCCTACTAAATTGCATCTTATCCATTTCTACATTGAAAATCAAAATATTAGACTAATATAATCATTTATACCAGCATCCACAAAGAGCCTTCATAACAGATCTAAATCTAGAATCTAGACCACTCTTCTAATGCATTTTTTAGCAATAGAAATGTGAAGTGGTAGTACAACTTATAAATAGAAAAGATCCTACTAAATTGCATCTTATCCATTTCTACATTGAAAATCAAAATATTAGACTAATATAATCATTTATACCAGCATCCACAAAGAGCCTTCATAAGAAAATTATTTGAACATTTGTTTCCATCTTTCACATTCAGCACTACTATCCGGAATTTACAGGATAAAAGACGATACCTTTAGGTATCTAACTGATGTGTATACTTGCTTAATCCCATTGGTGAATGTAAAATATTCACAAGAACGCTCATATGCATGCCAAGGTGGAAGCATGCTAAGAAATATATCTCCAGGTACAGCAGGCACAATGTCCCCCAAGTTCTTTATCTGAGAATGAAAGAAAATTGACTATTAACAACAAAATCTCGAACTTCTTTTGGGAATATACGATAAATTTGTATGCACACAGACCAGAAGGAGCATATGATGTAATGATATCAAAGCTAGTCAATGCTTCAGTAATGCAGATTTTTAAACAATGTAAAAGTAGCTATACTCATGAGCTTCTTACATGGTAGATACTAGATAGCCTGAAATGTATTTGCACCATATTTATCAATATGTAGGTTAACAACTCAGTGATTATATGAACAAAGACGTGGCACCCAAAACTCTTATGCTATGGTAAGTGAATCGTCAATGAGACACAATAACAGTGACTTTAATGATAAACAAAGTGTTAAAAGTCTGATCACTTAAATTGGAAAGGGGGAGTCTGTGTGTTTAGAGCAGCAGACATGGAGTGCGACTCTGCCATGCGTGTGTTGTGTGTCTGTGTGACACAAAAAACTATTAGTAGACTTCTTAGAACAATAAGAACCCAGGAAAGAGAGTATTATGTCAATGTGCCCAAGATCCCATGACGGGATGCTTAATCCGAAACTTGTCAGTTCCTACTTTATTGGTCTTCCTGCCCTTGTAAGGGATCTATATTTTGGTGTAAAAATGTTGTCCTTATCTAAGCCCCTAACTGAGAACTGTTTTTTTAATTGAAGTTCTGATTTGTTTTCCCATAATTAAGATTTCTTCTTCAAGGGGATAATATCCACCAAGTATAGTTTCAAGTTGGAGGGAGTCTGTGTGTGATTTTGTGAGCAAGAGAGGGGCTAATCAAACCTGGTGTAGAATATTTGCATGTGTGAGCATCACACCTTTGGGGTTACCAGTAGTCCCACTTGTATACATAAATGTAGCAGTATCGTCTGAGCTTATGGCTTCATATGTATATTTTTCCCCTGAAATAAATATATGTGACAAAAATGCACAGCAACATAGAGAGCAAACCAATTTGTGAATACAACATTAATGGTGTGAATAATAAGAAGAAAAGTCAGTACGAAGATATTAAAGGTATACATCATTAAAAATCATGTATAATGTCACAAAATATTGTATTATGTGTTACTTCTATTATTGTGATGCCTACAAATGTGTGACAGGACATTGTTGAAAAACAAAGAATGCCAACAGCTCTTTATATGTGTTCATTTTTGACAAAAGCAATACAGTTAGCATTCAACAGTAGAACAAGACCTTCTATTCAACGTCTGATGTCGAATATAGAGTAACTTACTAGCATCATGCGAGTAAAGCAAAGTCATGCGACTTTCACGACCCAACTGTATGATTTCTTTATAGTTGTAAACAGGTACTTCATCAAAAAAGTTGCTTTCCAAGCACGATTTATCCCCCCAGAGAAAGATTACAAATCTCAGAGATGCTGCGGAAGAGAAGGTTTCTGCAATTCGGTTGAATAATTCAGGATTGTCCACGGTCAGTGCAACACTGCCACAAAAGTGAGCAACAGCAAACAAATACAGCTAAGAAATTTTACAAAGTGTATTCATGGGACAGATAGTAAGCCTCACTATAGCTAGCACACAAAATTTAAAATCCATCAATATAGCTGCTACATGATTCATGTTCTACCATACTATCAAATATCTCTGGGGATTCTCAATGAATTGCACTGAAATTTTAGGAATTTGCTAATGACCGCTGAGGTTAACCATCACTTAACATTTTACAGGGCAGTCACCATGGTATACGAAACTGCTAGTTTAACCAAATTTGTAAATGATCATTGCAAATTATAGTCTTGAAACGTTAACTGCAGACTGTCATGATTAAAATTAATTTTGAATTAAAAAATTACAACAAGATAAAGATATATTCAACTGTTTCGAAAAGGAAAAGGAGGATAAAGCTTTCACTAATATTAGGAAGGGCTCAGGTGAGATACTATTGACCTAGCAGTCTAGAACATCAAAAAATATAAGAGCATAATCTGGAGAGGAAAAAGAGAAACCTATAGTCTACATCCCAATAACCTTTCAGAATGGTTGTATATTTGCAACAACTCGTCGACTGATGATCGTGACCCCCTCACAACATTAATTGCTCCGGTTGCCATTATACCTGAAGTCATATACAAAAAGAACTTCATAAAATACAGAAATTATCCACATAATACAGTAATTCATAATTCATAAGCAAACTCCTACACCATAAATCAGTTACTATTATAGACGCAATTGTGATTTTAGTGTCCATTTATTGAATTAGACACGATGATATAATGTTTCTCAATTAGATCATGGTTGAAGTAATTCTACAATATGAGATTTAAAGCCATCAAGTTGAAAACATGTATAATTAATCATATCCAAAAAAAATATGGTTGGCCTTTGGACAACAAAGAAACGAGAAACTTACATAGAGACTGAGGTATTACAATAGAATGGACCATTTTCAAGTGGCCTCACATACATGTTTCCACCACCAAAAAGTAAATTTATTCTCCCATTTTTTTTTTTTCGATTTCTCTACTTTTGTAATATATAAAATTAATACATCATGTATACTATTATATAATACATTATGGAATAATGTATTCTTCCATTTTAAAACATATATTCCATATTGACTGACATATATTCATTTATTTTAGTCAATGTATTGGTAAAGACGGCAAATTATAAACTCTATTTTTTTGCAAAACATGTTATTTGCGTCCATTTGGCTTTTAAAAGTCGAGACATGTATGTCCCAATGAATGGCAATCAAAGAAAAAAAAAGTAAGTAGACAGTAAAATTGGCCTGACCTTGATCTGCAACTAGCCACCTGCATGAATTTTCCGCAAAAAGAGCAAGCTTTTCATATGGATTTAATCCTATAACTCTGAGGCCTTCAGAAAAGTATAAGATTTCCTCCTCCAGCTGCATTTTTCAATACTGAATTCAATTAAATTTGGTAATTTTTTTTCTGTAAGGCATTGCAGTAATAGTCATGTGTTAGGTCAATTCAACTATACATGGGGCATAAATGAAAATAGATGAATGCAATTTAAAAGGGGAAACCTTTAAACTGGTTAATGAATTACAAATGATAAACCATATATCATTATAATATTCTATATCCTATACAATTTTTGAGACATGTACAGGTTGGAAATTTGGCTGAAAATAGTAATCTTCACCATTCTAAATTCTTAGGTACCAAATTCAAGAATGTCCACCCAGTTATATTAGATGAATCATACTTCCTCGTGTGTACTATCAATGAACCATCCACAAACTGAAATAATATATAACTAATGTTAAGATTTCTATAGATCTTTGAGATCTGTGCTAGAATTTAGAAGAAATGACAAGTGAAAGAATGGATAACATGGTCATACAATTTTCCCCACACAGTACTTTCGAAGAAAACCTTTAGAAGCGATACAAAGATATATAAATACAAGTGGGTGACCTAGCTAGAGTTGAAAACGTAGAAACATCCAACTTATTTAATGACTGAAGGCTACTGATTATTAACATAGTAACATAAACAAGATGTATTGGGATGGAAGCAATCAAGTTCATTATCAGTTTATGATTATAAATGCAAAGCTGACCTGTTTATAAGTCATTTCAGTTGGAGGATCGTGATATGGGTCCACCAAAGCTACCCTATCACCATATTTTTCTGCCGAAGATCTCCATATGTCCGGAATGGCTTTCCATTCAGATGGCAACACGTTATCCTCAGAAAGTAATGTACTATCTAGAAAAGGCGAACACCTTCGAAGTTGAGTTTCCTCGGCCTAAAAATATAAAATTAATTATTCAGTAAGTAATGAGAAGATCGGTTGTCTGCTCACAAATAGCATCATGGAGGACAAATATAATTTTGCTAAAATGAATAACACGAGACAATATATTTTCTCTTTTTCAATTATAAGTAGTGTCTTAAAATATTAAACAAGTGGGATTAGCCACAGAAAGGGGCCAAGAGAGTTGCATAAAACAAAACTTAACCAAAAAAATGCTAAATTACGAAACTGCTGCTCACAAATAAGCTTCACTAATGATAATTAAAGTAATCTAATTAGGCCAAACATTCATGTATATTCCACTCGTAAGTACAGGATGCGAGGCAACATCCTTAATCCTTAAACGTCCTACTTCCATAATTTCAGTATGGACTAGTGTGCTCCAAGCTAAAATAGGCTTTAAATAAAATTACGAACAAAAAAGTGGGGCTGCACCCCAGTTGTTCCAACTTCACCAAACCCTTCCTTTAAAAGAAAGTTGGTTCCATAAAGACTCTAACTTTACCCCTTCTCTACTCTAGATAGTTGTTTTCCTAAAACTCCTGCTTTACCAACATCACTTCTCTACTCTAGATACTCATAACAAAATCTCCAGCTTCACCATCACCCCTACTCTGCTCAAAAGACTGTTTCCGTAAAGACTACAACTTTATCCCTCCCCTACTTCATAATTTTTCCAAAGAAAGCTGTTTCCGCAAAGACACGAACTTTATCCCTCCCCTACTATAAAGATATTACAGAGAGAGCTGTTTCCGCAAAAACACTAACTTCATCCCTCCCCTGCTCCAAAAATAAATTAGAGAGAGCTCTTTCCATAAAAACTCCAACTTTTATCCCTCCACATACTCTACAAACACTCCATAAAGTAAAAACTCAATCTTTTAGGGATCAATATTCAAAATATTACCATGCACCTTGAACACAATCAAATTCTTGAATAAATTATAACAGCAAGTAAAATTCACAAAATTGAGTAATTTAACAACATGGGCAGTCAAGAAACAACCTGTAATTTGCAAGAAACTCTAAATCTTGGACTTGACCCTGCACCACCACCACCAAACTTGCAATTCTCTTGCAAAAAAAATGGGCTTTTTATTGCCACACCCCTGGAAAACAAGAATTGAAATGCATTCTTATCACAAGATTTAGAAACAGAAGAGAAAGGAGGTGTAATCAGAGCTCCAGAAACCAGTGCCATTTCTCACTCAAAAAACAATGGAATTCTAATGATTATGTTAGATACACATCATACACTGGTCTGTAAGTATATGTAATGAAGGGATATTTTAGTACAACAACATAGGAAAACGTGCATCTGAAATTACTAAGATTGATATGGTAGAATAATTATATGATCAGCCTGTTGTAAAAGAAGGGAATCCAAATGCTGAATAATCATTAATCGAATAATTAGATATTATTTTATAATTATATTTGATATAATATATTATATAAAATTTTATAATAATTAATCTGATTTTAAAATCGAATCGAGAAAATATATTGCAGAGTTTAATTAGGAATTAATCGGTGTCAAATTTTTTTATATGTTTAAATGTTCCTATCTACTACCCAATCCCACCCTTGACAAAGATGGTAATACTTTAGTTCCAGTAGTGTAACTGATGCTTGTACTATTCAACTATCTTTGTTGGTTTGCTCGGTCATGAGGTGGATATGTCAAGGCTTTAATATATTATTTAATTTTTGACAATATCAATGCTTGAAAATCATTGTTGCATAATTAAGTAGGGCCATATATGTTAAAAATGATATTATAATGAGTACTTTAACTAACCGAAAAGACAGATTATGATTGTAGAATTGTTTTTTAATGGTCCAAAAATGGAAATAACACCGATTATCAACAATGACTAAGAAATGATTATCTACTAATTATACATTACTCATATTGAAATCAAGTGTTTTCTGAATAATATGGTGTATTTTCGCATCAGCTTTACAGCAATACACCTATAACATCAAAAATCTAACTCTAATATCGTCAAAAGCGTTTCTAATATTGAATGAGATACGGGTATCACGAGTCAGTACGAGCGAACGCTCAATACAAGTCGCATCTATTTGGTCAAAGGCCATAATTATACAATTTTTTTTGCTGATACATTATTGGAGGAGCTTTTGGAGAGCTGGAAAAAATTTATAATATTACAAAAGCGAATTTTTTTTAAGTTAAAACTGAACGGTACATAACATGAAGATTTTATTTTCTAACATCAACTGTAAGTCTGTAAGGTTGAAGTAGAGCATGAAGGTCTTGGTTTTCTACAATACAGACATAAAGAGATTATTAGCATTTAGAAACCAGAAGCATGGATGATCTGCACAAGGAGTCTGGGATCAACAGATAGGAATTGTTGATGCATGGCTTTAAAGCTGGACAGAAGTTTATACAGTATTTATCATGGCAGTGGATTCATTCATTCCGCTAGCAACTAACAATGCAACTCAGTCCTGAAACTTAACATCGCGACAGACCAAAAAGTACAGCTACCTGAAAGCTGAATTGTTACTTGAATTCAAGAATTCAAACTCTATCATATGAACTCTCTGAACTCAAAACATGAGCTCTACAGAGAAACTCTCTCTCCCTCTCTCTCTGATACTTTTACCTTCTTTTGCTAATTTCTCCTCACTCCAAGAACTCATCTTCATTCCAGTGATTTCACTTTGGTACCTAAAAAAATTCTTCTAGGCCTAACTAATTCAAAAGCTAAGTAAGAGTGATAATGCAAATCTTTCGCCATGGCATATACCCTATTACTTAACTGAGAGTAGTAATTTACATACTTTTTCTGCTCGTAATTCAAGCATTTTTAGGTCTATCAGATCTCTTTGATTCTTTCCCAACTCTTCAGAATCTGAGGCTTTCAGACAATAATCTTACTGGAGTATTACCAGAAACTTTCGCGGGTTCTCAGATTCAGATTCTTTAGTTGAATAATCTTCCATACATTCTTTATTTTTAATTTTCTCTGGACATTTTTGATTTTATATCCTCCTCAGTAGCAGCAACAGCATCCTATTACCAAAAAACTAATTGCTTACTATTAAATGCCTCCAAGAGTAACAGCTAACTTCTTGTGCAGAGCAATATGAACAACTTAACACTTGTCCCCAACAGTCTGAAAATTTATATTCTTACACATTAATCAAGATAGACGGTAGAAGGAACTAAATGCAGCAGTAGTTTCTTTCTGTGACAAAGATCTCCACCATAGTGTCGAAACTTTCACTCTTATTCAAATGTTGCAGCAACATCAACAATTGCACTCTTCACCAATTTATGTACCTTAGCATCTCATTGTTATACGTGTTAGTTATACAATATAAATCAGTCTGTCTTCCTTGTCACAGGCTCTAAAGATGAGTTGTTCATCAGAATATATGTACAAATACTCCTCGAGTGCTCCACATTTCCACATGCACAGCATAAGAACATCATTCTTGACTAATTTTCAGATTCGGTTTCCTTTTCAACCTAAGAGGCCGTACAATATAATATTTCTTTTCTGCAGCACTTTGTTGAATATTTAAACATACTCCCTAATCTGTTATATTCTTTTAGGGTTCTCTAATATATGGATTTCACGCGCTCTAGCACTCATGGCCCGGGTTTATTATTCAAATCACGACTCCAAAGTGACCTTCTCCTTCCCTTCCCATGTTTAAATTCCCTCGTGTCCATAAAACAAAGCACATTGCTCCATTACTATATATCATATGCTTTCTCTTTCACTGTTAGCACTAACAATGTCATCCAGAAATTTGCATTCCACCCTCCTCGTTCTTTCTCTCTTCTTCTCTCTATCAATCGCAGATGACAGAGCCATCCTGTCCAAACTATCCGCCTCCCTCACATCCTCTCCGTCTGGCTGGACTGGTACATCTTACTGCCAATGGACCGGCATAAAATGTGACAGTTCTAACAGAGTAACCTCAATCAACCTTGCCTCCAAATCTCTCTCCGGAACTCTCCCAGCAGAGCTCTCTCAACTCTCTCAACTCAAAACACTAGCTCTCCAAAGAAACTCTCTCTCTGGGACATTACCTTCTTTTGCTAATCTCACCACACTTCAAGAACTCTTTCTTGATTCCAACAACTTCACTTCAGTCCCTCGCGATTTTCTTCTTGGTCTCACTAACTTACGAACTTTAAGTATCAGTGATAACTCAAATCTTTCCCCATGGAAAATCCCTGATTACTTGTCTGAGAGTACTGATTTAGGTACTTTTGCTGCTAGTAATTCAGGCATTTTCGGGACTATTCCTGATATCTTTGATTCTTTCCAGAACTTCCAGAATCTGAGGCTTTCGTACAATAATCTTAATGGGGTGTTACCAAAAACTTTTTGGGGTTCTGGAATCCAGAACCTTTGGTTGAATAGTCAGGCTATTGGGTTATCAGGTTCTATTGATGTTTTATCCTCGATGCCCCAGTTGTCTCAAGTTTGGCTTTTCGCTAATGCTTTCACTGGTCCAGTCCCGGACCTGTCTAAATGCTTAAACCTGTTCGATTTGCAGCTAAGGGATAACCACTTCACTGGAATACTCCCTCCTTCCTTGACTGAACTCCCTAAATTGATCAACATTTCTCTCCAGAACAATAAGTTGCAGGGTCAGTTTCCGGAGTTCAAAAGTGGTGTTAACGCTACCCTTGGGGACACAAACAGCTTCTGCAGGAGTTCCGCTGGCCCTTGTGATCCTCAGGTAAACGTGCTTCTTGCTGTTGCAGGGGCTCTAAGCTATCCTATCTCACTTGCAGAAGCTTGGACCGGTAATGATGCTTGTGCCAAATGGACATTTGTTACTTGTGATTCACGTGGGAAGAGCGTAAGAACTCTGAACTTCGCCAAGCAGCACTTTTCGGGTACAATTTCACCTGCATTGTCAAATCTTACTTCATTGCAGAATCTGCTGTTGAGTGACAATAATCTTACTGGCTCTATTCCTGAGAGCTTGACCACATTGGATCAACTAGTAGCCCTTGATGTCTCCAATAATAATTTGACTGGGCCAGTACCAAGTTTTGCACCTACTGTCAAGATTACAGCGAACGGCAACTCGTTTATTGGGAAAGATGTAGACAGTGAAGATGGAAATGGCAAGAAATCTGGGTCGGGATCAGATGACGGGGTACAACTTAGTGATAATGTGGCATCAATGGAGAGGTCAACTTGGAGTGTGACCGCTACTATTGTTATCACCGTTTTATTAATGTTTATGAGGGTTTGCTAGTGTGTGCACACGTAGGCACGCATTAACAACTACTATTAGCCAGTTAATGTAAGTCTCCCTTCACGAATACATGTTCTTGGTTCGATGCAACTTCCAGCAAATCGAAATTATTTTCGCTCTTAGGTGAATTACAGTTCTGTCATTCTGTGTATCAAGCATGTCACTAGCACATTGGTTCAATGTAACTTCCGACAACTCAAAAATATATCCATTCATTTGGTGTATCAAGTAGGTCACTAAACTCACACAAATAAGGAATGGGTAACTATAAGCAGAGTTCTACAACAAGCCATTATCGACTATCTAGCTTACAGAGCCATCAAAAACTTTATATTGTCAAGCAATTTTTCCTTCAAAAGGAATTTGGAACTTGTCAAAGAGTAATGGTTCAAATTATCATTGTATATATTAAGTGATTCATTCATTTAGCTATCAATGCAACTGAATTCTCATAACATATAAAACATCTTGTCACATCAAAAAGGCTGGCTGAGCAAGCTCAATAGATCCTACAATTCATGTGTTCACAAATAAAGAGAAAACAACTTGAAATCAAACTCAGTTAATGTGGTGATTTTTTTTAAGCAGCAGCACCCTTTCCTTTCTTCTTCTGGAGTTTCTTCATGTAGAATTCCAGCTCCTTTCCCTCCAGAATGTATCTGTCAAAAAGGACAAAGAAAGATACTCAGTAGTTGTGCTATTAGGTTGTTACCACTAATTTGAGCCAAGAGTGCACAGTTGTAAGCTGGGATATGTAAGTAATATGATTTGAAGTATTTACATACCCATCAGCACGGCCACATTGGCCAGGTCGTGATGAAATTGCAGCTAGCAGACGCCCACCTCCAAATTGTTCTTCGATATGTGAGTCAATCTTGCGATCCTCCTGACGCTTTTCAATTTTTCTCTGGACATGGTTGCTCTTCTTTGCCTCCTCAGCAGCAGCCTCAGCATCCTATTCAAAAACAATACCAATTGTTAGCTAGTAATTACTACCACAATGGAAACAAGAGCATAACAACAAACCACTTCTATGAAGCAAAACAAACAACATGTTCTTGATTGTAGTAGTCTTTTACAATCAGAGGCATTTCCAAGTATAGATTGCATATAGACAAATTAAAGCAGGGAGACTCAGACTACAACCAAATAGGCATTAAAAAAAAAGGTATTATAAGAAGATAAACAGTTATCATACCTCTCCTTCTTTCTTGGCAGCAGCAGCAGACGGTTTCTTCTTGCGACCAATCTCGACACCATAGTGTTGAAGGTACCACTGCTTGAATGGTGCAGCATCAACCTGAACAATTGCACTCTTCACAAGGGTCTGTGTCCTCACCAACTCATTGTTTGATGCATTATAAACCACATCCAGAATTCTGGTCTTTCGTGTCACAGCCTCACTACCCCAGGAGAAATTACCTGTATCCAACCTCAGGGCCCTCCACTTAACATTACCACCTCGAACACGTACCCTTCGAACTGTCTTGTTGCTTGACAACTTTGTGTTCGCGGGTTGTCTTCCGAGCTCATACCTATAACAAGGGTAGACAACATGCTCAGAATCACCGCATATCAAATAGATTGAAGATGAAAGTATCTCCAGCACCAATTCACAATGATCCATCACCAAAATAACATGTCAAAATTCAAGCATCAAAAAGCAAACAATTATCTTTCAAAACATTCGCATAATATACCCCCAAATATCTTCACATTTAACTTCCATTTTTATCATAACCTACACTAACAAGATAATATGATTAAGCAAGCAAAAAATTAGGTCCTACAATATTGTCCATGACTCTGTCAAACTAAAAAAATATAAAAACTATACATACACAAAAGCAAAAGCATATTGTCTATCACAATTTTAAGTAACTCTTCAATCTCTTACATTTTCAATACTACCATTACTTTTTATTCAATACATTAGCTATGAACAATATCCCCAATTATCTACAATAGTAATCGCATTCAATCAACTGAAAGCTAAATTAAAAAAACTAATCTAATTTTAGTCCATCAATTGCATTTACACCGCAGTTATTAAAAGCTGTCTAGTACAATTAACAAATCATAATACAGTATAATCAACCGCAAAAATACTTGATTGACATAATTAACTGACAATAACAAATCAAAATACAGTATAATCAACCGCAACAATACTTGATTGACATAATTAACCAATATGTCAGTCTATACACATCTATAGAGAGGGAGAGAGAGAGAGAGGGAGAGAGGGGGGAGAGAGAGAGAGAGAGAGGAGGGAGGGAGGGGAGGGGAAGAGAGAGAGAGAGAGGGGGGGAGAGAGATTACTTTCGCTTCTTCCTCCAAGCTTTCTTTTTGCCACCAGTGGCACGCCTCTTGTGCATAGAATCACGAGAAATACCTGTACAAACACATATACATACAATTCATTTTCAGTGTTCTGGATCTACTATAGATACAGATAGATACATCCGAGAAAATGTAAAGTAAGAGCTTACCCATGGCTGCCGACGATGTCAAACTCTCTCTCTCTCCTCCCTCTCTCTCTCTGCCTCCTAAAGACGCCGAATGAGAGTAGGGTTTGTTGCAAAACCCTAATTTATAATCGCCTTTACACTCTCTACGACGTCGTTTCTCGTTGTATGCTTTTAATTTGCGGTGTATTTTAATTTTTAAAGCAAAACGGGAAGAAAAAAAAAAAGAGGCTAACAGTATTTATTTTTTGAAATATTTAGAACTTGTTTAAATTTATTTTACATTGTATTTATTTTAATAATCGAACTCTAAATAATTCCAAATTAACACTCCAATTATATGGATAAAATTAAAAGTTAAAAGCTACGACCTGAAAATAAATTAAATATTATAAAAGAGTTATTTATTTATTGATAATACTATTAACGATATGTGACTTATTATTATGGATTGTGTTTTTTTAATTTTTTAATCAAGAAAATTCTTAATTATTTCTTTAGAAATAGATGCTTGGGCCAAAAAAATTTCATAAATGATCAAAATTATATAATTTATTTCAAAATCTAATTCTTCTAATTTTAGTACATGTCAAAAAAGCTAATTTGCTATAAAATTGTGTGACACGGATCGATAATAATTTTTATTTCTTTTACGATGAATGTTGAGAAATTAGAATGTAAAAATTGGGAATATGGAGCAATTGGTATAGATACTAACTAGGGATTAATCAGAGGATAAGATATTAATCGGAAGAATTAATTGGGCTAAAAATCACATATATTATTATATTATAACTTAATTTAATTTATTATATGACATATCATTTAAGAAAAATTTATATTGATTAATCACATTTTAAAAATCGAATCACCTTTTAAAGAATCAACCAGATATTATAGAATCGGTGATTTTTACACCCATCATAAATCCAATTTTCTATTCAAGAATCACCTGTGGGGGCTGTAATATCTTTAAAATACCCGAAACAACCTCTCAAGAAATGTAGCCATCATCTCCAAAGCTTTTTCAGGAGAGATCTTTCTTAAAACTCTTCTAAAACACACAAGATAATCTCAAGTTTTGACCGATTGTGATCTATTAAAGCTATTATACCAAAAACATGATAAATTCAGGAGAATGTATTTACTGTGTACAAGTCAGAGTGCTAAACAAAGTATCACTAGGCAACATCCTCTTCCATAATATCTTTAGAAAATAGTTCTATCTCTTCTAGCAAATCCTTGTTCCTGACTTGTACTTCTTGCGACCTGATGCCAGCAGGGGATTGAGAGGACATGAGGTTGATCAGAAACTCGCAAACATTTCCTAGTCCCTCTGAGGCGATATTTAGCTTCTCTGTGTGCTCCTCTTTGCTGTCCTGACTATTTTGCGAGTAGATACGCTTCCTGCATTCCTGAAGACAAATAGAGATAGATGCCTGGAGTTTGTTAGAAATGTATATTTACAGATGCCTAGTGCAAAATTTGGATGATTTAAATATGCTATGGATTGTAGTTGGAATAAACTTGTGAAATTCCTCAGACTTTGATATAGTAGATGCTTTGAGACTACCAAAAGCCATTTAAAAAGTGAATTAACATTGTTACCTGGAACAAACGATTGAGGACAGCAACTTGATCGGCCTTTAAGTACCCTGAGGTCAGAAGCACTCGAAATAATAGTACCATTTCTGGACTCAAATTACTTGCTGATAGGTTCTTAACAATACCCAATATGCTAGAATCATCAAATACTGAGGACATCCACTGAGGAATGTTTTGCAGTTTGAGCAACGCGACTGCTACATGAACTGCAGGCTTATGATGAATCGGCAATGTCTTTGATGCTAAACATGGAACTGCCAAGGACATTACTAGTTCTTCTATAATAAACCTGCACCAATTGTTTCTCCCAAAGACTTGTGCAGATATATCCTGTTTTTGCCAGCCCAGAATAATTGATAGACAAAGAGAGCAGTTCATGGCAACTCTTATGTCACTGTAATGTAGCATGCCTTCTAATACAGCGATCAGTGATTTTAGGTAGCATGAGTTGCAGTTGAACTTTTCAGGTTCTGTCCTCTCCTCTTCAGAAATTCTAGTTAGTAATTCCAAAAGGCAATATGAAGCAACCAATTTTACTGGAGGAGAACCAAAATAAATCAGTCTGCACAGATCGTGGCACGGGATGCTTATAAAATATATCTCTTTTACATTGTTGGTATCTAGTAAATCGAGCAAGTAGAAATTTCCAGGTACCACAGCATGCATACTGTTGAGAAAAACAAATGTCATTTTCAACACATGTCATTAAAGGAGGAGTGGAGGACATTGGAAGTAAGCACTGACCTTTTGAAAGAGAAATAGTTTAGTAAAAGAAGAAATATCAAGCTTGCTCCTACATTTGTTCCTTCATCGTGATCTGTCAAAGCAGGTCCTTTAGAACAGGCTTCACGGATTGTTTTGGTGATTATTTGCACCAAAGCAGAACACAGAAGAATGGATTTTGATACTCCTAACAGTGCTTGATTTGTAGAATGGTGCAAAATCAAACAAAGAATGCCAATAATCATAAGACCTTCATGATTCCACCCATCTGCAGTTGCTGTTGCTATTAGGTAGTCCATCAACTGAGATATAAGATTAAAGGTTTAGTCAATCTTCAGGAAAAGGAGGGGAAGTGGGCTAAAATAGCAGAAATGTTTACCTTCATTGTAACTGCAAGCCAAGATTCGTCTTCTGAAATAGACTTAGAGCGCACTGAGCTAAAAATTCTGAAAATTAATTTCAACATGTTCATGTAAGTATTTGGGAAAGAGGCATTCCTTGAATAATAATAAAGATTTTCGATTGCGATCCCTATCCCGTGCAGGCATAATTGGTCTGAAGCACCTGGACATGTGTCTATAATTTCTGCAATGAGATTCAACGTAGAAATGATGTCATCCTCTTGTCCACCTTCCTCTACAAGTTCTCTCAGTAAATATACCAAGAGTGTAGCACCGAAGTTGTCTTCTGAAGCTACCAGCTCAGCAAGAGTTAATACATCCAAGCTCTGACTATTTTTTCCATGCAGAAGGATATGGTTAGCAACAGAAGTGCTACATCTGCATAACTTTAAAATTTGTGTGGAAAGTAACTTGCACATCTTTTCTTGTTGAAATAACCATTTCAGTGATTTGAAGTGAATTCTTGAAGAAAGCAGATCCCAATCTTTTTCACTGGCAAGATGAAATAAGATCCTTTCAGCTTCTGGACTGTAAGGTATTTGGTAGCTCATCTTGGCAAGACTTCTATAAAGGCCATACACATTTACCAGAATTTCAATTGTTTCAGACTTAGCAGCTCCATATAAGAGCTCAATATTGTTAAGTAAGATATATTGTTCAAGAGAAGCTAACACCAGCTTATCATCTGCAAGCCTACAGAAAGAACAAGCTGAAGGAATGATAAACTGGATGCATAACTTAGAGTTGATGAAGCAAGAAAATTGACAAATAAAGATTTAATTACCTATCATCATACAAAGAGCTGGTATAAAGTATCAGCAGAATCGCAGATTGACAAGATAAAGAATCTAAATTATGAGAGCTCTTCACCCCTAGTATGTATAGCATCTCTATAGGATCAGATGGTAGATGAGAGGCAGCATCTCTGATGGGTTGCCCAGAATCATTTCCCAGAAGCACATCTACCAGAGAACTGGACATGAGATGAACTCTCCATTTCATTCTTTCTGCTGGGAATAAGCCAAGGCATCCAAATGAAAAGCTGAACCACGAGGATGAAAGCAAAATGTATGCAAAGTCTTTGGGTTTAGTATCAATATCCTGAAGCAATATTGCATGGAAGCTTTCTAGTACTCCCAAAACCATATCTTCCTCCATGTCACTGATGGCTGTTAAAAACCAAGGTAAAAGGTGTGTTTTGCACACCTCTAGAATGCAGTTTCTTAGTTCCATGTAACTGGTGTTGGTGTTCCTTTCACAACCATAGGCATAAGCCTCTTTAAGTAGGTATAGGGAGTGCAGAAATTGGCTGGGGTGCCGTCCATATATGCTTAAACAATTCAAAATTGCATGCCTGGATGCATCTTGAAGTGTTAATGCAAAAGTTGAAGCCTCGTGACAAGATGGAGACTTCAGAAGAGCTACCAGGAGAGAGCAAGCCAAAGTAAATGTTTCTGGAAGCATGCCTGTGTCACCATCTATATGTTTTTTGAGCATTCCAGCCAAAACAAGGCTAATTTCTTCAACATGAGAATTGGACAATATTCCTGGACAATTTGAAACACATTTCAGTATGAGCTTTATCGTTTGAGGTTGAACAGGATGGAATGGAACATCTGCCACATAATGCAGAACAGGAAGCAGGGTTGAGAAACCAATAGCAAGTCTTGGTTTAAACACTTGATCAGCAGATGATAATAAATCAAGAACCTGCAGGCAAGTATTGACAAGTGTATCTTTGCACCCTACAAACATAATAAAAGCTTGTTAGAAGGATTAGTAGAATATACATTATGAAGTACTAATATATGTATATTTGTAGGAAACTTATATAGAGATTATGTCAAATATATGCATGAATGGACATGCTCTCAGCAAATAGTTAGATCATGCTGGAGATAGGAGTGATTGGCCATATGAACAGAAACTCGTCCACTGTTTCGACTAGGCTGACATGTATTTACAATCAGAAAAGGTCCGTATCTGATATACAGAAATTTAAGAAATATATTCAGAAACTCTTAATCGTTAAGAAAATGATCAATCAGTAAATGTAATAGTTCTCATCATCAGTTGGTTAAGTTCAAGGATAATACCTGATAATCTCAGAATTTCAAATACATAATCTGCTATATTCTCTTCCACCAACACATGAACTTCTTTTCCTGAACCGTCATCCCTTGACAGATACAGATATGTTAAGTTTAAAGTGGCTGTTTGAACTTGGCTATCAGATGAAAGCAGTGGTGCTTTGATGGCTTCAGCAAATAAGCGGGTCATCGCAGACCTATCTGATAATTGATTTGTTTCCATAAAGTTGTCATCTTCGTATTGATCCCCGCTACTGATATCAGTTCCGTATGCACTATCAAAGAACCCTCTCTGAGCCAGCACAGACAGAAGTGCTACAGTAACACATGAAATTGCCATTGGATGTGCGAGGTGACGATAGAAAATAAATTACAATAGCAAAAGACGATATCACTAGATACAATATTGAGTAGTTACTGCTGATAATTATAGCAACAAAGCAATTGGGGACATAATCATATTCATATTAGTATTAAGACTCACTAAAATCATCACAGAGAAAGCAGTAAACAGTCGTCACATAGTTTAAACTTTGATACCCTTGCACTACCTGCTGAACAGATACATATATTACATTAATACTGGACCATTATGTTATGTGTTAAATGTACGACAGTGCCACACAGATAGCCATAGATTGGATGCCTGACTAAATGGAACTCACAATTTTGGAACAGGTAACAATGTTATATACTGGATTACTATCAGTAGGCGAGTTTTAAATGCTTGATCATGCTTCCAACTCATAAGGGTAAGGAAGAAGAATAATCATACAGCCATGAAAGATATTTTCTAGATATAGAGCACGAGAAAGTGACAGACCTATGCAGTTCAAGCGAACGTCGTCAGACTCTGTTTTCATGAGGGCTTCCAGTGATAAACGCAAGAGTTTGGGACCACATGTAATGAAAGCATCGGTGACATTATCATCCTTAAACGTGTTCTGAATGATTAAGATCTTGTAGAGAACAAAAAGAATCTCCCCTCGTATCTCTTCACTGTATCAAAAGGGAAACTAAAACTTGAATATAATGGGCAAAAAAATAAATAAGGACTTATGCTAGATTGTTACCTTGGCAGCTGTAGACCAGACACAAGATTTAGAGCAAGGGATTCTTTGTCTTTAATGTTGTTGCAGGGATTGTTCTTCTGATGATCTAGGAGCACACCTAAGCAGTGAAGCTGTGAAAAACAAAGAAAACCAACTAAATGAAATACCAAGATAGGAGCTGAAAGAATCAGGACACCGATTCTGTTTTAGACACAGTAAAATGTTAGGTACATATCAATGCATATGCTCTGTTACCTGTGTAGCTATACCTTAATTTTATCCTTGCTACTAATCCAAATCATTGTTTCAGATGATTAAGGCTGTATACTTGAATATATGTTGCAATACAGAATCACTTAGAGTACCTTACAAATTCATACATTAAACTTAATCATATCGTATACAATGCTTGATCCAGCAAGTTCTCATGCCATATAAGCAAACAATGGATCCTCAAACTGCTACAAAGTGCATTTCTATGGTTACTAATCAATCAATCAGTCAAGTACTGAGTATAACATGTAATCTCAAAAAAATTCCATAATTCAATCATTAACTGTCACCTAAATATACATAAATATAATATGAAACTGAAAACATAAACAATTAATCCAGAAATCACCATAAACTAATACGTTTTCCCTAAATCATATCAGATTCGAAACGTGATTCAGTAAGTTCTCGCGCTTTCTAACCTAATAATAGCCACAAACGTACACATCTATACTAATCAGTCCATCAGAGACATCTTAGCACTAGTAGAAACATATTTTAATCTTAAAATTTCTCCGAAATCAAGCATTCAAAATTTTTCAAACGAATTACTTAATGTCACTTCCAAAAAAGGCATAAATATCTCTAAATTACACAATTATTCCTATAAATGTTAACATAAACATCATACAGTAACATATAAAAATAATAATCTCCAAGCTTCTTCCATACAAATCATTCATACAGTAACTCCCTAAATTTCACGGTTTATCGAGGAACATTAGTACATTACCATAAACACCTGGCGTCTACTCCACGCCAACGATCCGTTCGAAACCCGATCCGAAACCCTCGCGACAAACTCGCCATACACCGACTCATCGCCGCACTTGCACATCTCCACCACGATCTCCACCACCTGCTTCGCGATCGCCTCATCATCCACCGCCGCGAGACAGCTCACAAGCGGCGACACGAGAAAGTGCGGGTGAAACGTGAGCAGAGCGCGGAGGAAGGGAGGCTGGGAGAGAGCGAGAGAGAGCTGGGAGAGAGCGTAGGAGACGTGGAGAGAGGGAGAGGAGGGGGAGGAGATGAGGTTGGAGAGGCAGAGGAGGCAGATCGAGCCGCCTTGGAGAGTGGGGAGGTTGAGAGAGGAGGTGTGGCCTTGGGAGCACGGCGGTGAGGTGGTGGCGGGGAGGCGGTGGTGGTGGTGATCGGAGACGATGAAAGAGGTGTACATTTTAGATTTTTCAAGAGGAGTTTTTAAAATTGGGCGCCAAGACGAGGTGCTCTAGAGGAAGGATGGATCATTAAGCTTATTTGAATTACTATATGAATGACATTATTTAAATAGATATAATATTTAAATATATTATCTAATATCACACCATGATATTAAATAATCATTGCAATAGGTTATTATGGGCATGTTTGGGTGTATTTTTCTTTTCAAAGGACTTATTTTTTTTAAAAATGTGTATATTTATATAATTTTTTTAGACATATATATTGAACAGGTGTTTTATATTCATTATTTAATATATTCGTTACTTTAAAAAAAAAATACACTTCTATGGACTGTTTGATGGTCTTTATAAGCCGAGCTTGTGGACTTACAAGTGAAAACAACTTATTTGTATCGTTGTCCTAACAAATTTATAAGTCAATTTCTAACTTGTAAAAAAGAAGATAAGTTGAAAATCTTTAAATTCTTTAGTTTATACTATGCTCCTCTAACATATCTTTTTCCTTGCTCTTTCTTCTTAGTAGCACAAAAAATATTAAAACCATGAAAAAAGATGCTATTTCAACAGTCTGACTAAAAACATTACATGATTGATAATGGTCTGCTGCATGTTATTAAGTGGTGATTTAAATATGAATCTGGTAACTACATTCTGAGCAAAACAAAGTCAAATTATGTAATTTTAACTTCCAGGGAGAGCACATACAAATTAGGTATATATTACAAGTCAGAAAACAAGAGTAACTAAAAACAACATAAATTTCTAAACTTCTCAGATTCGGAGCCAAGTCTCCGAGTATACAAACCAAAAATAAAATTTATATGAAAAGCTTTGACGACGGTATGACTTTTGCAGAGAACAAGTAGATCAGACTCCTGACTTCTACATTGCTACATATAGCCCTCCAGAACTGCTGCTTAAATATATCCACTATAAACTTACATTCACAATCTTCCATAGAAAAACTCGAAAATATAAAACAAAACCTAGACCCATTATTTCAAACACCTCTCTGCAGCCCTTAAAGAATAATATGTGCTTTCTTTATTGTTCTTAGGATGTGCGTTCTGATCTCTTGTCTTGTGAAGGATACAAAGAAAGCTAGCAATCATATAATGGAACAAGAGGATACCAGAGAGGGGATTGAAGTTGTACTTGACACCGGTTACATAACCAAAACTTAATTCTTTAGAAATTTTCCCTCTTTGTAAACTCAAGAAGACTGCACTGCCAACCTCTGAAGATGTTCAATGAACACCTGGAGATTTACGTCATCGGTGAAAATTACGTCCATACCAGCTGCCATTTCAGAAGCATTATTATATGTTGCTGATGGATTTAACTTTGCCAATAGAAATCTTGCCTGCTCAACATAATTTACACCAAATAAGGAAGAGGTCATACTGGTGCACAGATATAGCTTACATACTACTTGGTGCTAGAGGAATTAAATATAAGAGATGTATATTAAAATAAAATTTACCTGAGATCCATGCTGATCGCAGACCACCAATCTTGGAACAGGAAAACGCTCACCAATGATTAGTTTAGAATCATTATGAGGAGCTTGCAACAATTGTGCAAATGCCTACAAAACGAAAATGACGTTGTTGAGAACAAACTTCACGTTCATCCAATGCATATCATTGCTCTCTCTAAAGAATCATCGGTTTAGTCTAATGATTTATCAGTGTGTTTGGTACTAATGATTTAAGAATAAAAAAACACCAGGTTCAAAAAAAGGTATGCCCCTCTGTGTGTATAAATATCCATAATTTTTATTGCAAGCTAGTCTTAAATAGGGATGAATTATAGACTTTTGTCTAGTATTCAATATCTAAACCACTAAATTATGTAGAAATTATCCATTTAGAGCATTAGAAGCAAGAATGCACCTGGTGTTCAGCCTGGTTCTGGTAACCCATGTTTCTCCATTGAGCTATTGTCATTCCATGAAATATAACTATACTAAAATATGAGTCCAACAAAAGAATACGATCTGCACCAATTGATGCAACATCCAATAGAACTGCTTCAGGAAGTGCATTAAATGAATAAGATATGAGTGATGGTTGTATCATGACAAGAGAGTTGGGTATATTTTCCCGGTTTAACAACATCCGAAAATAGGCGGTCTCGTCTGGACTATTGTTAAATACCTGCCAAGCAGCACGCAGAGGACAATAGAGTTATACGCATACATATAAAATACACGCAAATAGACAAAGAAAATTGCAAGAACTCTGGAAGCTTAATACCTGCACAAATTGTGATCTTCTCAAATTAAACATAAACTGAGGAAACAATGAAAATAAGGGGTTCAAGGTAAATGATGTGGGATCATCTTTGCGGTAGTCGCCAAACTTGGAGCATAGACGGATAAGGTTCCGATCTAACCACCGTGTTGCATCAAACCCTTCCTGATAAAGAAATTCATAATTGATAGTCAACTGGCAACATTAAAGTTACAAGCAAAAGCTATAAACACTTACTAATTAAAAGGAAAGTTCGATCAATAAATGTAGAAAGAAGTATTAAAAAAAGGGAATGTAGGAGATTATATAGATTATCAATACATAGATCAGAATGTCTCGGTTAAACTTCCGACATATTTCTTGCAGAAGACAACTTAACCACAAGAAATTCATTTTTATTCCATTTAATAATGTAATAATAATGTGCAAAGTTCTCAAATCCATTCTCTACTTAGTGATGCAGGACGTCTCCTTATATAGGAGTAAATCCCTAAACTAAGGGACCAAGTACTTCCTAATAAAGGAAACAAATCCTTTTCTTATTCTCTTTAATAATCTAGATATTAATAATAATCTATAAATAATATAATTAAACTTTAAAATATATTAAAATCAAACCTATTCCTATATAAGAACATAAAGTAAATACAATCTGATATTTTCATCCTTATTTCCACATCATTCGGTATGCTCTAGAAAGGTGACAAAGTTGCCCAAAAAGGATTTCATAGATTTACTATATTTGAAGTTCAAATTGAACACTACACCATATATTCCCTGCAAATTTGTGTTTTAGCTTAGAATCACTTCAGGTTACAGAATTAACACAACATTTTTAAAAAACTCAACAAGTCACTACTAGAATATGCAAATTTCGAAAGTCATATAAATGCATTTGTCTTTCACCTTTTGCCATTTAAAGATAAAAACAGACTTTAACTCTGTATTCTACTATACATGCCCAACAACCTAGGAAAAAATCAATTAGCCAACTATCCAGGTTTTACTTGTACAAATTTTCTTTTTATTTAACCTTTAAAAGAACCGCACAGAAAAAACCTACCCAGAATTCACAATTCATATAGACATAATAGTACCTCCATTTCCATTTTATGAGAGGTCAATCTTGCAATCACTACGGCAGCTGTTTCTTGATCAAATCCTTGTACCAAGTCCTGCAGAGTCATAAAATTCATCACCATAAACATCTCACTTCGTGCATTTACCTCTGGCAAATTAACATGACAATAACCATTTGGCAAATAAGGGCATAAATCAGCATGATAATGTATGTGTCGCACAATAACATAAATTTGTGCCAGACAAAAACAAGGCAACCTGTTGAATTTCAACCCTATAAGCTTCGCAAAATCAAGACATGTTACATTTTAACAAAAAAAATATTCAGGAAAAAGTGGTGTATTCACTATTTTGGAGGGGTCGGCATAGTTAAGTGTGTTTGGCAAGAAGCAGGTTCATCACCGACCAACCAAGTTCAAGCATATAAGGTGTGTATTAACTAAAAGCTCAGGGGCTACGAAATTTTGTTCCTTGCAAGTTGCAATCCCTCCGACATACATGTATGAAAATCATGCAAGTAACTAAGGGTAACTGATGCTATTAGAAATAGTATATACTGTGCGAGAGATATAGTATAACTGGCATATATATGTCGAGTCAAAGCCCAAAAGAAAATATGATATAAACTGCATGAAATAAACGATAAAATTAAACCCAATTCAAAACTCAAAAGTGAAATTAGGAACATAGATCACTACATACCTCCGACCCAATAGCACCATCTGTCCATCGTTTAGTTATGGTTGTTACACGCAGCTTCTGTTGACAATCAGGGCTCTGATAACTTCATTTAAATCAAAACCAACATATTTCAATATTGAAGAAGCAGCACTATTCTTCTTAATTATAGAAAATGCACTCAAGTTATGTAAAAAGCTAAAGTATATATTTTCATAAATATTATGAGAAGTTAAAATATGCAAGCCAAAGAACAGCTTGACAATCCTAAAAATCAAAAAATATATAATTGAAACTCACACTAAAAAATACATCATGGTCCAGAATACAATTCAGAGCCAGATGAAAAGAGATTTCCAGCTCACCTTGTAAGGAACTGTATGTACAACTGTGGATTGATATTTCCAGAAGGATCTGGTTTCTCACTAGATGATATGTCAAAGAAAACAGTCAAGCAAGTAGTTTTATCTAGGCCACACAACTTCCAGGCAGTAGTATTCCCCTGTCCAATGACTGTGCCTGCAACAGCAGGTCCTTTCTGCAAGACATACAATACTTTAATGACTTAAATATTAAATAATAACCATTAGGTACTTATTAGTGTCCACTTTCAGTAATTTAGCAATACAAAATATCAGTTTCTCAAAAATTGCAGAAACCAACCTTTTCCAGAGACGTACAAGGACCAAGAATCCCCTGAATCTTTATATCTTTTGAACAATTGATCTCAAGTGTGCCACTGAAACAATTAATCAATTACAAGCTTCATATATGTATTGAAAAAAAATACTATTGATATTCATAGGTCAAACCAGTAACATTTTAGAGCAAGTAATTATATTGTACATATTGAACAATATTGTACGTAAAGCTGCAAAAACAACACGGCTCTGAGATACAGATTACAGAAAAACATATGCATATTACATATATCTGATTGTTTATGCGTGTCTTTTTTATTGCGTGTACACTGTACTGCATATATTTACACCATTCAAAGCTCGAACCAGAGTTAGCGGTAGATAAAAAGGTTTCACATATATCTTATCAACAAATATAATGTGAAAGCATATTACAACTATAAAGCAGGAGTTACATGTTCAACAATGAGAACTCACTTGAAACAGAGCCCTAGCGACTGTTCACCATCTTCAAAAACACGCCTAAAAGAATCTTTAAAAACAGAGTGTCCAAAACTTTCGGATAGAACAACAAGCCCGCCTGTTCTCTCAATGACAACTTTCATCTCGGCAACACCAACCTAAGAATATACACAAATTTAAAATATAAACGCTTATACAATCCAGGAAAGCATTATAGGGCCTTATGGCATCAGAAATTAATATACACACACACACACACACACACACACACACATGTCTTTTTTTAATGCCACAATATCAGTTTAAAAACTAAAGCTAATATAATATTGTTGCAGTGACTATAGTGGTGAATTTTTAATACAGTACATGCGTAGTACACAGATCTACACCAAACCAATCTGTTTTTGTCCTTTTGATATTAAAAAAAATCATACATTTTTAATCCGCAGATGAAAATTAGGTAACAAAAGAATTGTAGAAGTGAGTCGGACACTTGCTCCCGGTTATCACATATTCACATGTGATCACAAACTATCAACTCGGGCTGGCTATCATATAGAGAATTCATACAATTACAGATGTAAATATACACATTTCAACTAAACACTGAAGCCACACCACAATGGTACGTACATTACATATTTCACCCAGGCACCAGTTTAAAAGTTGCAACAGCATATTATCACACAAACCTGATCAAGTGCAGAAGCAAAAAGGTCTAACACATGCCCCTGGCTAACAAGCTGCTTTGCAAGTTCTTCATAGAACATGACAGCTTTCCTAAAATAAGGTGCTGCATCCTTGTCTAAATCTTTATGGGACCGAACTGGTTCAGACAGATCCTTTGATACAATCTGCAGAACATAAAAAGTCAGAATCATGTAAAGTAAAAATTATAAACTCGTCCCAGATGAATACAGTTCTGAACTGTTTGGACTACTGATATACAATACGTGTTACTAAGATAAAGACCTTGAAACGTAGATTGTATCAAGGTACAAAGTAAAGGCAGAAGAACAAAGCTGTGAGGGTAAGGGGAGAATTTAGTCACAAAATTTTTAAAAAACCAGATTACTATGTAATATTCACGTTAATATTTAAAAGATATAGACAGGTAAGCTTGCGATGATTAGGATATTGAAGGAAATATTTACGTTTATATATTAAGGAAAAGCATTGTTAATGAATAAATTCCTGTAGGAGAACACATCTCGACATTTATAATTCAGTTCTGGATCCCGATAATCATGGTAATACAGATAAAAACATTAAACAAGAATCATTAGTTTAAAATTATATAGAGATAAAAAAGGGTGGAGAAAGGGAGAGCATTGAACTAGAAGATAGAAAGCCATACCGAGCCAGGTCCTTCTGTACATGGACCACCGACAAGAGCAATTATCCGTGCACCGGTACCAGGCAAACAAGCTCCAAGCAATCCTGAAGCAACACTAAGTGCCACTCCCGTACACCGTAAAGATCTATTACCAGGTGGAACTGGCCACAAATCTGTACCCAACTCCTCTAACAACTAAATACCAACCAAAAAAAACAAGACCTTAATTAATAGATTTGTCAACAAATAACTAAATCAAATCAATTAGGCCTGTAGTAATAAAATTCAACTCTCAAACCAATATCAAAACATCAACATGATCCCACCATTAAACCCCGTAACTCACTAATTTTCAACATTCAACTAAATCACAATCAATTAACAATCAACAACCAATTAACTTAAAAACAATATACCATCAAAAAATCCCAAGATTAAAACCCATATTTAACTAATTTTCAACACACAAATATATCAATTATCAAATTCCAACATATTAACAAAAAGACCAAAACATTAAAACCAAGCCAAGAACGAGACCTACCGAGCTAAAAGCTTACTCAAAATCCATTCATAATTAACTAATTTTCAACAAACACATATATCATTTTTTCAAAATTCAACATACTAACAAAAAGGCCCGACCATTAAAAACCAAGCCAAGGAAGAGATGTACCGAGGTAAACGTATACTCGCATTCGGAAGCAGGCAAAAGGAACCTATGAATGCCACTATCAAACCCCCCAGCCTGTCCACCTTTACCATAAACACCACCAGCACTCCTCCTACCTAACCCCAACTGATCCAAGACCTGATCTTTCCCCATTTCCTTGGACCCCCTAAAAACGTAAACTTTCGACATATCCCCAAACCCCAATTCATGCACCTGCACCTGCGTGCCGAAAGTAACAAACCCCACCAACGCATTCTCAGGCAACAACCCAATCGCCTGCTGTAAGGCCAATTTCGCATACCCCAATTCCTCATCAATCATACACGTGTCCAACACAAACACAAACACCGGCGGCCTCATCGAATTCGCCCCGCCCTGGCCCACCCCCATCTGGGTGGGACCCACCTTGTGATCCTCAATCGGGGTCAGAGAGTATTGAATCGTGGTGTACTGATGGTACAATTCCGCCGGCACATTGGTCTCCGAGATGGCGGAGTAGTGATGGGGGAAATGGTTGCGCTGGAAACAAAAGGGGCAGATCCAAATATGAGCCGCGAAATCCACGCGGGCAAAAGGGTTTAGAATCGCCGAGCACGTCTTGCAACGCAGAGGGGCGTACGGGAGGGTGAGGATATCTGGGTGAGATCGGATCGGAGAGATGGAAGCCGCGATGGGGATGACGCATTTGGAGGATTCGACTTTGGTGCGAGGCCATGAGTTCCAGGTCATGCGGACGCCGTCGATGCCCTCGCGATCGGTTTCTGCCATTTCTGAAGCCATGATGTGGGAGAGATTTGGGAGAGATTGGGAGAGATGACCCCTGGAGAGAGAGAGAGATGAGAGAGAGAGGGAGAGAGATGGAGAGAGGGGTCAAGGAATGTGAGGAATGGAGTCAAGGATGGAGAGTTAGAGAGAGAAGAAGAAGCTGGACGTATATTTAGGCTCTGTGTATTTGTTTTTCGAGATTGCACGAATAATTGTGTCTTTTTAGTTTTTATATTTTAACGAATCCAAATACATATAGAAATTTGTTTATTAGCCCTTACAAAAAAAATATATTTGTTTATTAGTTTGTATTTATTTAAGTCCTCAAATTTAAATCCAAAATCCAAAATAAATCAAATACACGGACATAAATGTAATAATTTGGATAATACATGGTTCTAAAAAATTTCTAAAGATCTCTAATTTGTTGATGCAATTGGTGATTGTATTTTTTTTATAAACTGAACTAAAGTTTTTGTACTCTTCTCGTGTCAAAAAAAAATTGTACTCTTCTCATTTTGATATTAAATCTTCTTAAATTTTCAACATCCTTAAACGAGAGTCCAAATCAAATTTTCCATAATTAGTTCTGAAATCATACGTGACAATTCAAGTTAAATTATGAGTATTTATAAAAACCGGATAAAATTTTGATTTCTGACAATAAGCCAAAATATTTTCTAAAATCAACTTTGAGCTAAAGATTGTTGTCAAAAAAATTAATTTTAAATTTATCAAATAAATTATCAGATTGTTTTTAACAAAAAATTGATACAAGTGTCAGTATTTTCAAATGGAGCCTAATATCTTCTTTCTATGAAATCTTCTCCTCACATGTCCGTCCGCAAAAAATTTCAAATTTTGCATCAAAAAAAAAAAAAAAAAGGAAGGAAACATCGATTCCAATTTTCCATATTTGCCGTTCATATGTTTAATCAGTATCAAATTTGATAATGAAATACGTTAATCGACAATTATCTGTGACAAGTAATCCCGTGGCAATTTAATTTAAATATGGGCTTCTAAAAAATTTAAAAATCAGTGTTATTTAAGTACTTATTATTTTTGTAATGTATTATTAAAACTTGTGGATTTGAGCATTTCTCATAATGTTTAGAAGTTTTGCCATAGATACATTCGCACTTGAAAATTGACGAAAAATCTCTGAGTCAACAATATTTGAAATTCATAAACTGTAATTCATCCGTCAAAATATCTTTAATTTGAAACGCACGCAGAAATTAAGATTTTAACCTAATGATAGCAAAAAGTTGCAACAAGAAAAAAAGAGAGAAAGTCGAGCAAATAGTCATTGTGAAAACCACATCAAATGGAAATTTAGATAGCATAGCAAAGCTGTACTATCACAGATGGTTAGAAAGAACCAGGGAAACACCATATTACAAAATAAATCTGTTTAAAATTACTCTTGATAGACTAAAGTTTTTTTTATCGTACCATAACAGTGTCCATCCAACATGGTACTTGCGTAACCACAATATACATGTTGGCACTTGGAACACATTCAAATCACATTAAGCAATCTCCGTTCATGAAAGAAATCTCCAAAATATGTAAAAAAGTATATTCAAATAATACAAGCGGTGTCGCAACATTCAAATACAGCTCAATGAATAATTTGTTATGCATCCTAAGGTTACAAAAATTTTGGAGAGATGTTGTTTGTTTACCTTTGCTTTTTCTTTTGCTTCTTGTACTGTTGATACAATTGTAATGACTTTGTGGTACGATCTAGCTCGCTCTTTAATCTTCCATTCTCTGATATGTCACGAAGAAGGAAGAAATGCTCTGATAGTTTCTTTCTAACCTCAACTTCATCCGTCCGACTCGCTATCTCAGCATCATCCACAGTAGGTACAGCCTGTTGCACATTGACTCTTTTCCTCTTGTTACCCGATTTATTTATGTCAATGTTCGCATTAAAAGACTCTTTCTCAAGTGATAACTCGGCGAATGCTTGTTGAGGAGAGACATTGGCATGATAAACTTGATTAGTTGTATTGGTTAGATTGGCTATGTTCAAGGCTATAGTGGAAACAGATGGATGATAATGTTTTGAAAGGAGGTTAAGTTCCCAAAGTACCGAAGCTAGTGCACCACTAAGGTTTGGGTCTGAAGAATAAGGATGATAATTCTGCAAATGATGTTAATAAAGCATTAGCATGAAATGCAGAAATTTAGTAGACAACTTAACCATAAACAAGAAGGCTAATATGTTTTAAATCATCAAATAAGCAGCTAGGTACTGCAAATGAATTAGAAACAAAGTTATACTAGTGCAGACAACAGGATTATAGATCACAAAGGATATTAATCAGTCTTTTTCTCTATTTCCATTTAATTTCACCATCCCTTTCACGCAGAGAATCTAATATCCACGTGAAGGGAATGTTTTTAGGGAAGGTCCATCAATTTTCTTGAGTGAACAGTAAGTTTTGGTATACCATTAGGTGACTAGGGGTGCAATAATAGAATTATAACCCAAAAATGAACAGCATAGATTAGCCTAAGAAGTAAAATATATCTTACCGCAACAGGACCTGAAACAGAACCACCTCCAGCATCGTTTTCCAACAAATTTCTGCATTTAACATTCTTTTGGAGAAGATGCTTCAGAGTAACCAGAGCTGCAATATCTCCCACAAATGTGCATATCGTTAAGAAAAATATACTACACCAATAATGATACAAAGCTATGAGTTAACTGCAATATACCAGCCATTGATTCTGCAGCACCAAAACACAATGAAAACGTTGCCAAACGTTTAATAAATGCTGCAGCCCTTTGCATGTCATGTTGTCTGTCATCACATAGCATTACCTTCAGAGCTTCAGCTAATACTTCACCTTTGTCCCTGGTCCAATATATCAAGGTCAAAGAATTAGTGGACATAATCTTGGTCTTTCAACCACACACAAAAAAACATACTTAAGATGACAAACACATGAAATCTGGAAAAGCAAAAAACATATGTGATATACAGAACTAAAAAGACTGTCTTCCTCCCTCTTCCTTATAATTACTAGCATTCACACATTTATTTTACGTACAGGTTTCCAAATTAAACCAGAAGACGACAGAAAACGTTCAAACAAGGGACCGTTATAAATTCATAGACAATCAAACGGCACTAAGCTTGGATAGCGCTTAGTCAAAAACAGGATTCTGTATTAAATGCAGTGAAACTAGAGAAATAGAGGCGTTTAAACTATCTGAATTATTAAGATTCTGGGGTATGGATCTAATATTTACCAAGTGCAAAGACTTGGCATGCAAGTGTGCTACAAAGAATTCAATTTATTATTCATTTTTAAAGACATCGTTTATTACCAATCAATTGATATACTGAAGTATATGAGACTATTTATAACGCAACCAAATAGGATATTCCAAAAACAAGTCCTTGTAAGGCCTTGCTCCTAAAATATAAGTTGAACAGAGGCCTTGGACTCTATATAAGTTGGACTGCTACTGGGTGAAGCGTCTATTTTGCAACATGAAGGATTGGGACACCATGGTCGTATCTGACGTATAACAAAAAGAGACTAACAATTGAGTTGAAAACCACAGAAATGTAACAGGTACCAGAAAATGAATTGGCACCTAAAATAGATGAATGTGTGCAACTAGGAAGAAAGGTTAATTACTCTGCTAAAAACATCCACCAAATTTATGATTATTGATCACATTCCACACATCTTTAAGGCGACAAACCTGTTATTATGTTATGCGAGAAATTCACTATATAATAGCATTATAGTGCACAAGATGTTACCTCCCAGGCCTGTATTCTAGTATTAGTTGGTAAAGTTGTGCAAAGAAGTCCTGTAGATCTATATTTAAGGCATCGAGGTTGCTCTTCATCACTTTAAAAGCAACAATGCAACACTGGAGGCGCTCAGACACAGTCAAACATCCTGAACAATCCTCAGGAGATCCATTACCATCACCACTACCACGAGCAAGTTTTCTAAGGTAGCTCATAAGATCAGCCATGAAATCTAAATCAACAAGATGTGAAAATTTCCCAATTCCGTTTAAACATGAAACGAGAAGTGGGTGTCCCCCTGATGAAACATAGGATCCTGAAGTGGCGTCTGTTCTGTGGAACATAAAAAAGAGGAAACATCTTAATGCTTAATACCATGCATCAGGTCTTTATTTCAATCACACTTATAATTCTGCTACTTGATATATTACAAAGCACCCAACATTCAAAAACACATTTTGCCTCTGCGTTTTTATAATAGTAACCATCTTCAGATTCCATGCTAGTTGCAAAAAAGGAGTGTAAATAATATTTAACTTGCAATTTTAGGGGCACATCTGGGAATTAATTAATTACTATACTTGTGACATAATATGATATAGTAGTATAATTTGTCTATGTAACATTAAAATTAAACCACACCTACGTTTTCAAATTGAATGTCACAAACCAAGCCTCTGCTACGTATCATATTACAAAATAATTTAATGGACATACCTTGTCTGAAAGGTATGCTTCAATATACGAAAATAAATTTCAAAAACAGCAGAAAGAGTCTCGGTCTGCATTCTTCGGCGCTCTGCAATATCTTGAGCAAATGAAGCAGCCTTATATTCAGCGTCAACCTGCATAAAATACGAGGTCAAACTGAAGTCAATTGTGGGAAAAACAGGCAATGGGGATTTTCATTTGAAGATGATTACCTCCTCTTGTGTTTGTGATATCATTTCTTTCCTAGCTTTCTTTTTATCATTATTAAGTAACTGATTTGGCTGCTCCTCTTGGTTCTTTCTTTTTTTAAATTTCTTACTTCTGCTCCTCTTATCTACAGGCGCTCGTTGGGCCCGGCCAAGATCCTCATCGAATAATAAAGACATAAAAACCTGAAAAAGTAAGGGAACTTAGATGGAAACCAAAATTTCATATAACACACATTTTTGTATGGAGTAGAACAGAACAGCTAATTTCACTCAAAGTGCACTCTAGTCTAGAAAATCAGGTGAAGCTGCTGATATATCTTCATCTTCTATACTTACAAATCAATTCTATTAAGCACCTAGTCGTGGATGCAAGATAAAAAAAGAACCTGGCATTTTATAGAAATAATTTTAGGTTGACTTTACTTTAACATGAGATATAGATATGAAGCACTATATAAGAGATCTAAGATCAACTCACTTTGGAGTGATTCTATAGCAAAGTTCAGACCTTGTTTTCTCCTTATGTAGGCATGTATAAATGAAACCAATTTCATTTCACTAACATAAAATTAATGAAATTTTCTTATCTAGAATCAAGAACCATGAGATATCTATGTTATGAGCTTAAGAACCTAGTCTTGACTCTTGTGTGGGTAACCCTCTAACACTATGCTCCAGCATTTAGTACAATTTTTGGTATCGGGCACACTGTTTACATTGTGAATGACCTTGCTACCATACTAGTGTCAACTTGGGTCCAACACTATTGTCTGAGAATCCGAGTACAGAAAATGCTACTGGAAAATATAAGCTACGGCTAATAATGTTTTACTGGAAAATAAAAGCTATAAGAACTTTAACTGCAATTTCCATACCTCAATCGAATCAGGGTGCAATTGGCAATCATGTGCTTTCACAAGGGCAGCAATCGAACGAACAGCTTCAACAGTAACTTCCCCACCATGCTTTCCCTCATTCATGAACAGTGACTTAATAGTGGCACAACACAGTTTTCTATCCCCAAAAGGTAAATCAAGACAATATGAGCATATATATATGATCTTAGAACTCAAAAGCAAGGCTAACAGAAAAGATCAGATGATCACGAGCTGAATGGAAAGGAGATAGGGGACAACCTGACAACATCATCAGCAGAGCTAATGTTCTTGACGACAACTGCTAACAACCTCTCACGGAAGTTAAAGTGAGGAACTGCCTCCAACAAACTACAGATGCAGCGAATGGCTACACGCTGAAAGGCTGGCTTTCCTTCTAAATAAAACAGCTTCAGCAGGTATGCCTGCAAATGCACGAAGTGAAACACTCAATGAGAAGGTGAACTTATATATAAGCATAATATTAGAACAAGTCAGGAACGTTTCACTAGTCACTTAAGGTAAAGAAGAAATATAGGTAAATATATAGGACTTGATAAAATTTAAAAGTGGATGTGCCCTCAGGCTCTAAAAGTCTAAATAGTTTAGAATAAACAGATCCTAATAATTTTTGGCTACACCATTTAAGTTTTTACATGGATTCATCAACTTTAAGTACCGTTTTGGTGGTTACTCAGCCAAATTACATGACCTTTTTAAGGCAAATTATGCACAGAACTAAGTTGATAATAGAGGTGAACATGATCAAACCTCGCAGTACAAAAATTATATATTCTTTCCACTTTCTCCATATGGATGTTTAAATCAAAGGCGTACTACCTATGAAACTCAACTATAAGAAGCTAACTGGTATGGCATAATTATCAGGTCATGCTTATAACTTTTGACAATAAACACACTTCAATAGGCAATGGATACATTTGATGATAAACGATCCTGTTTTCCAAAACTATTAAACAATTGATCAGTATAATTTCTAGTAAATGAAGAGCACAACTGGAAAACAAGCTTTTAGTTTGTCTGATAACATAAACCAATTTTTGTAGTTCTTCAAGAATGACATGGTTAGATAGTTAAAGTATATATATTCGCGAGAATGAAGGTCAGCGTATTGCAAAAGTATAGACAACTGACAAGCCTATCAGAAAGCAAACAATCGAGAGGTATAAGATTTTACAGGACCCATTCATTCAGACAAGCAAACCACCAAACACATGTGCACAAGCATGCAAATGTAAGAGGTAAGCACATCAGTATTCCCTTTAGCTAGAGGGCTCTAGTTACCAATCAACATTCAGCGCACCATCAGCCAAACCTTCAGACACTTGAAAATTGTATGTTTGGTTAAAATTGAGAAGATAAACTATACTTTACCTAAACTAGTACCAAATATTAAATCTGAATGATGGTACTATGCATAAGTAGAGTACATTTACAACAGACTTGTAAAATTTAATGTTAAGTAGACTCAAGAACAAGTAGAGTACATTTACAACAGACTTGTACAATTTAATGTTAAGTAGACTCAAGAACAATTATCGGATAATAAAAAATGTCATTTCAAACCTTGTAAACCGACAAGAGCGTAGACTCATAAAACCGCATTTTTTTAACAGCCTTTGAAACAACCATTGCTTGCTCCTTTTCAGTAGGCAGCCTGATACGATAGCTGGTGCACAAAACCCGTAAACAAATAGTTACATACTACGGCCTTGTACACATAGACAAAGAATATTAAATATAAACTAGCAAATGAAAAGTAAAATAAATTCGGTAGGCTTTCATACCCAGGAATAATGTCTTTAAAAACAGCCAACAATGACTTTAGACCGAGTGTCACTATAGCATGATCCTCGGATTTAGAAATTTGTAGCATCTCTGAGAGAGATTTAATATTGGCTTCTGGATCCGTAAGCAGTGCCGTTCCGATTTCTGCAAGTCTATACTTCTTACTCTCACTTGCTTCTTCAGCTGTAAGGTCCTTTTTTACTTCCTCCTGGATAAACCACCAATATTAATTAGCAATAGTATAACACAATTACAATAACATTAGTTATGGCCAAAAAATCAGTAGTCTAAAGCTAAGAAGTAAAGTGTTCATATAAAATATTTCGATCGAGATGCCCGAAGGAGGCATCAGTTGCTTTAAAGTTCTTGAATGTTTGCATTCACAAACGAGTGCTACTAGATTGGAATTCAAACACCAGCAATTTGCAAGATAAAACAGATGGAATATAGCATGTAAACTGCCTCAAGGCCTCCAAAAGATATGATTGTCATTTAGAGGCTAAGCTTACATCAAAAGACTGTGCGTTGTCATTGCTAACTTATCTTCTGCAATTTTTTTAAAGAACACAATTGAAATAGAGACAGCATGTTATGACTGCAAAGCCTTATATGATGATGAAAGATATTGCTAAAAGGGCCTTCTGGAAGACTCCTGGTGCAATGAGACGCTGAGAGTAATTAATAATTTAGTGGACCTCCTAACCTATTCAAATTTTTTTATAAAACCGCATGACCATTACTGTATATTTTCTCAAGCACCTGGAGAATAAGTAACAAAATGGAGAAGCAGAAGATAGTCCTAATAGTATCATATAATATAGTCCATATAGTATATCATTTGAACTGCTGCTTGTGACAAAATCATTGCATGAGCACAGAATGAAGCACTACAGTTTATTCAGGGGCTTTTTAATTTCCCTTTATATTTTTTGCTTCCAGTACAATTTAATGAATGTGTAAAAATTTAACATGATCGTGTACCACGCTCATGCAATAGCCTTCAACTACTTCGCTTCATTTCAAGTGCAAATTTCCAACAAAATGAAAAGTTTTGAGTAGGAAAAAAATCAACCAAAATAACCATACAGGCTGGCTAATAGGGTATACCAGAACATCAGCTTGGGAGGTCTCATTTACTTCCTCAATTTCAGTCACCTCCTTTCCTTGTTTCTTTGCTTCTTTTCTTAATTTCTTAAACTTGGCACGCTTTTCTGCCTTGCTTAACCTCACTAGACTTTTATCTGCAACATTGTCTTCATTGTCGCTAGTGGCTTCACCTTCTGTTGCTGTATCAACTGCAACTTTTGGTACCTTCGGTACTACAGCAATATAAAACCAAAAGAGGTAAATTATACATAAGTTCTCGATTGGAAGAAAATAAGAAAGACCCGTGTAGTTGCAATTTATTTCCATCATCTACATAGAAAGCAAGACAGGCGGAATGGCATAATAATGTCTGCCAGAAGATTAAAGTTAAATAAAATTACCCGTCCTGAAAACAATCTTTCCATCCGGGGTCTTAACAGGAAGAGCATCTACTGGATCAACTTCAAGCAAATTCTCATCTTTTTCTTTGAGTAAAGTCTTCTTTCTCAATCGTTGCTCGTATAAAGACTCTAGGGCATCTTCTTTAACGTCAGCAACACGAGTTACATGCCTTCACATCAAAATACAACAAAACTTACAAACTTAAAACTTGCTATTATATGTTGTACAATCCGTCTAAGAAATCAACAAGTTCACACACGCACATATGTGATTCGTTGTAATATTAGGCACAACACAATCATGTAATATTCATTCAACAAAAATACTAAAAAATCACAGCAAGTACCTCGTAATTGACTGTGTATCCAAAGTGTTGAGAAAGCCAACATGTTCTATATTTTCCTTAACAAAAGCCAGATCCTCATCTGACACCTCAACGTCATCTTCAGCAACATCTGGCGGAAGATCAGGTGGCAACACTACCTTCTGCTTTTTCCTCCCCATACAGAACTCTGTGTACATTATCAATCTTATAAACAATCCGCAGATCAAAATTAAAACAAACTCATTTCACTCAAGTAACAAATAAGCTCAAATCAGAATAGCCACACATACAAAAACTTCTACTACGCCTTGGCGTTAAAACTCATCATACGGAACCGCAAACATGTGAAGGTAATTTCCACTAATACAGTAAACGACTAAGCTCAATTTCAGAACGCTAGCAGCTAAATAACTTCTACTACGCCTCAACATTAATACTCAACATGAGGACTACAAAAGGTGTGCAGTTATAACCTAAACTACAATTAAAATATTTCAAAAATAATCATAGTAGTCTCAATTACATTACTTCTGCTAATATCGATACTCACCAGTCAAGACTCAACTGCAAAGCAAAAAAATCAATACAATTGAGTAACGACTAAACTCGAAACCACAATATCCTCAACCACACCATAGGTTCCACTACCGTATCAAAATTAAAATGAGCTCGACAAACAAACAACGATTAGGCTCAAAATCATTATAGTCTCAGCTACATAACTTCAAATAATATCGAAATCACAACAGGCTCAACTACACAACTTCTACTGAACTTCTACTGCAATATCGAAACTAGTATGAGCTAAATACAAACAAACAGCGATTAAATTCATCATAAAGCTATCACTATCAGTGAAATTATAATCACAGTTACATACACAGTGTGTGTACGCGTAAGCAGTCAGTTGCAAATCAAAATTAAACAAGAAATCGATATATAACGAGTGAGCTCGATATGTGTGGGTGTGTTGTGGTGTATACATACAGTGAAAATTGTAACGGCGCGCGAGAGAGACGAGGGCGAGAGAGATGCGGAGGGAGAGAGCGGAATGAATTCGTTGTAACCCTACTTACGGGCGAGGCTTCTTTTTCTTTTTTCGTTAAACAGTCTCGATTTCTTAAAATTAAAATCAGAGAGATTGCAATATTTTTGATTTTCGGTTATAAAATGATAATTATTACAATTCTTTACACGTAATTTGAGTTGTAAAAAATTATATATTTGTATGTGTTATTTTTTAAAGTAATTTTTGAATAAAATATTAACATTTATATTTTTATTTCAAAAAGAATTGAAAATATCAAATAAAAATACATTTTTTACGCTTCAGAATACGAACACACAAAAAGACTATTATTCTGAAATAAAATGAGTAATTATCCGGCTTCTAGGCTATGCTGTGTTGTTTCTTAATTCAGGTATGTTTCGATTCTTTATTTCAGAATAATAATCATTTTGATCTTTTTACACGTAATATGAGGTGTAAAAAAAACATATTTTTATATATTAATATCTCACTCTGTTTATAATGTCATTGTCCAATACATAATTTTGTGATCGACAATATATTACATCACATATGTCAAAGTAGGTGCATTGTATATAGGTATCAATTAATATATCTAAATTAAGAACCTAAGCAATAACATATTGTATAATTTTAATTTTTCTTGTCTATCATAATCATAATAGAAGAATAATTATATTATTTTGATCACGTTCAATAAACATAGATTATACAAATATTATTTAACAGTCACAATGGACTATCTCAGATAATATTTCAATCGTTCCGGTGATTTTGTCTAACACTGCTTAGATTGTGAATCTTTATTGTGTTATATAAAAATTTAACAATCCAAAATTTCGTATTCCATTTGATGCTGAATTGTTCACAATATGTAACATTATATAACATATGAATGTTTAAATGATTCTCAATTAAAAAGATAAGAAATAAATATACTTAAAACAAATGATTCAGTATATCCCGACAGTGTTCATGCTGAAGTCAAAATTTGAATTATATTTCTTATTATTCATTTGTACATGTTACTGCGCCGGTTCATCTAACATATATTTTTTGAATAAGGATGAGGATAAAGAATTTTCGATATAAAGAATAATCGCGGAAACTCATTCATGAATGCTTTAATAGGATTTTCAATAATTAAGTATTTTCGTTGGCAATTAATTACAATATCGATTTTTACATGTGATTTAATACAATGTTTCGTAATATATATATCGGAATTATAAATGATCTAATCAACATTCATTCGACATGTGATACTATAAGATGCCCGGTGCTAGGAGTGTATAAGGAAGATTCTTTTCCCGTTGATGTAAAAAGGTTTGCAAAAATGATAAATTATAATAAAGAAAATATACAATTAAACAACCCACCAAAAAACAAAGGTCAGGATTGGTTCCAAAAATTTGAAAAATCTTATAAAGTATAAGTTAAATTGTTGATTTTTTTTTTTTCAAATCTTAAGCTATAAAAAGTGCAAGGGGAAGATGGCCGAGGGATTTCCACCGATTTTTCTCCGATGAAAAGTCCCACCTATTTGTCGGTATCTGTGTGTCCTTCTTTTCAGAATATTTATTTTGTCTTTTTTTAGAGTGTTTCGTTTTGTTCTCATTTAATTATGTCTGTCTTTATTCGATATTGGGTCTATTAGGAATTATTTTATTTTATTGATATTTTTTGAGATCTGGAAATCTCGTGTCAAATCTGAGCCGACGACAACCATTGCAAGAGTTCAAATTTCACGATCAAAAATTGTTCATTCCGCAAGAATTTACTTGTGAAAAGATTGTTCATCTCGCAAGGATTCGCCCGTCTGTAACTGATATTCGACATCACATCCGCAACCATGCATCAGTTAAAATTACCGAAACGGTACCCTAATTAGGCACCACAATTTAATTAAGAGTGATTGACACTTTGCACCCCTTATGTTTAGGCGTTTTTTCGATTCGGTCTCAAACAATTTTTTTTGGCAGTATGCACCCTAAAATTTGAAAAGCGCTTCGCTTTGCACCCCTTTGACCACTCTCCGTTTAATTGACCGTTAAAGTTAACAGATGTAAGATTTGCACTTTGCACCCCACAGTTTTAATTTTTTTTATGAGCATTTTAAAACAATTTGAAGCAATTTGCCTGCTTGCACCATTCTACCCCCTGGTATTACTGTTAATAAGGGAGACCTTTATAGTTCACCTAATCAAGATAAGGCCTATTTGAACAGCTAAAGGTGCGGAGACTAGCAACTAAGAGCTTGTGTGCTTAATATCCTGAGACTAACAGGAGCTTTTCTTGTTAGCAACTCCAATAGCACAACCCCATAGCTATATATATCACATTTTTCCATCACCTTCATTGTGTAGGTATGAATGTTAATTAAATGATAATATTAACGCCATCAAAACAATGAAAATGAAATTTTTTACTTAACTAATCATGTTTTTGGGAAACATAGTTTGTAGTTCCTACTTCCTCCGCACATATAATAACTAAATACGTAAAAAAAATACATCTATTGTTCTGTTTTGTTACAAATTAAATCTCTCTATTACTTATAAAATATTATCTCTACCCGCGCTAAGCACTTGTAAGCACAGATTATTAACTTTTATATATTATATCATATTTATACATTTTTAAATTTATATATAACAAGCGATAAGGTGTAGGAGGGATCTTTGGTTTGAAGGTCAGAATCTTAAGGATTCAGGTGCATAGCTGAGTTCCTAGTGCAACAGATTCAACACATATGTTAATACGGAGATTCAGGTGTGAGGGATTAGTCTTGTAGCTTTGCATAGAAATATAAATCTGATTTTATATATTATAAAATACATCAACGAGAAACATGAACTTAATTCAAAATATTTAGGTGAATATAAACATCAGAAATAAAGATGTTGAAAATTTTAAAATGAATAGAGAAATTCAGAGGGCATGACAGGGGCTATGTATCCGTATGATCCTGCAATTGCTGACATGGACTTGGACTGAGGCATGTAATAACCTTCGCCAAACCAAAATCACCAACATGAGCTTCAAAGTCATCATCAAGTAAGATGTTATTGGATTTTATATCACGGTGAATAATCCTTGGCTTGCAGTCATGATGCAAATATGAAAGTCCTTGGGTATCCCAAGAGCAACGGTGAAGCGTATTGGCCATTCCAAGGTAAAAGAGGATCCATGAAGTAAATCTCCAAGGATACCCCTTGCAAGGTACTCGTAGACAAGCAAATTGGAACCCTGGTGATAACAGAAACCAAATAGCTTCACAATATTACGATGTCTGATTTTTCCCAAAGTCAAAATTTCAAAATACTCATGAAAAAAAATTAAAAGTATGGGGTGCAAAGCGTAAATCCCAAATCCGTTAACTTTAACGGTCAATTAAACGGAGAGGGGTCAAAGGGGTGCAAAGCGAAGCGCTTTTCAAACTTTAGGGTGCATACTGCCAAAAAAATTTGTTTGAGACCAAATCGAAAAAACGCTTAAACATAAGGGGTGCAAAGTGTCAATCACTCTCTAATTAATCAAAAGATAATCCATCCCTTACACATGTACAAATCCGATTGATCACCATAGAATATATTCTAGAATCCACACTCACCAAACGCGTCGCAGAAAAGGAAAATAAAAATAAAAATCTCCCCCCTCTCTCAATTGGGCATATATATCTCGAATCATTAGCTTTTCTTCGCGTAAATCTCTTATTTTTATGACAAAATTCACTCACCATCTTCTCGTCCCGTGAATCTCTTCGATTTCTCTTCACTTTCTAGTAATACATACGCACAATTACCTGTATCTATATACAATTACTAGTGATTCGAGATGCTATCGGTGCAAAACGATCTGCGGCAGCTTCAATTGCAGCAGCAGCAGCAGATGGTGGTGCCTAGGGTTTACAACACCGGCGATCACAGGAATGATCCGTTTTTGCTGCACTCGGAGCCGGTATCGGGGCTCCGAATTGGCGCTGGTTTGGATGCGAGGGAAGGTAATTGGTTTGATTTTGGTTCTAGGGTTTTGATTTTGTGATTGGTTGTGCTTTTAGTTTGTTTGGTTGATTGAAGTGGCGAAATTAGAGTTTTTGTTGTTTTTGTGTTGTTTTGATTGGTTGAAGTGGTAAAGCTAGGATATTTATGATTGTTAATTGGTTTAATTTTGGTTCTAGGGTTTTTGATTTGTGATGGTTGTATTTTGAGTGTGGTTGATTAGAGTGGAACCAGGGTTTTGATTTTTGTGTTTGTTTTGATTGGTTGAAGTGGCAAAGTCAGGGTTTTTTTGATTCTGTAGTTTAATTGGTCGTGTTTTGATTGGTGGAAGTGGTAAAGCTAGGGTTTTTATGATTTTGTAATTTAATTGGTTTTTGTAGTGTTCTAAATGTTGATTTTGATTTTAAAGGTGTGATATTTGTTAGTTGGGAGAGAAAAAGGCGTGATCTTTGGTGTTTGTTTGATATGAGCTTCGGGTTTGGCTAGTTTAGCTTTGTGATTGTTTAGTTTCCGGGTAATTTAAGTGGATTGATGTGTTGATGCATGTGATAGTAGTGCGTGGAATGTTTATAGCTAGTAAATTTGATTGGCTAGTGGTTCTGTTGATTTTGTTTGTCAGTATATATGTGTTGTAAGAAGATAGTTCCAAAAGGCATAATTTGGAATAAAGAGTAAATTTAAATTTGGATACTAGTTTGCGGAGGTATAGAGAAGATGCGCTGGATACAGTACAGTGTTTAGTAATAAATGTTAATTGTCTGAAGTAGTTTCGAAGATTCTATTGCGGAAAATCAGACAGCAGACACTTCCGCGAAGTTGCCAGTATATGCTCCTTTGAACTTTAATTCTGGGATAAAAGATTGACCTTATGGTTGTTCTTTTCGAGTTCTACAAAAATTGCATTTCAAACTGAATAATCCTCCACGAAAGCTGATGGTGTAAATTGAACTTATTATGGACTTTAGTTCCTCTAGGGTCGCACACACTTTAATGTCGGAGATGAGCTAGGTCAGGCACCTTGCCTTAACCATCTCTTTTTAGTAAAGAATTGTAAGTGTACAATTCAGTTACATGTGTACACATTATCTTTATGGCCTATATATGAGGATGTGGATGCCCTGTTGGTCTTTCTCCATGACATTTATTTGTGTGAATTTGATTGCCCATAGTTTCCCGGTCTTGGAGAGCTCTACGCCTCTAATCCAGTTAGGTGTAATTAAACCTTAAATAACTAATTTTTGCTGCTTGGTCATTTGTAAACTATTAAAAATATCTGAGTATACTAGTTGCACTTGGTTTGTATTATGGTTAATTAAATAACTTTTACTTGTGTTGCAGTGGATGAGGACATGCTCATGGCTCTTGCTCATCAAGACTACAAGGCTGGCAACTTTAAGCAAGCTTTAGAAAATAGCAAGGCTGTTTATCAGAGAAATCCAAGCCGTACAGATAATCTTCTTCTGATGGGCGCAGTTCATTATCAGGTCATTGGAATTATTTCTTGTCAGTTTCTTATTGTTATCAAGCAATTTATGCATACTGATCCAGCCCCTTCTGCTGTTTTAGTTGCATGAATTTGATTTTTGCATTGCCAAGAATGAGGAAGCTCTGCAGATTGATCCTCATTTTGCCGAGTGCTACGGAAACATGGCTAATGCTTGGAAGGTAGATAGGATCATTTCAACTACCATAGTACAGTCTTTAATTTTGACTTATGTAACTCTCCTTTTTCTTTTTACACAGGAAAAAGGCAACATTGATATTGCCATCCGCTACTATTTAATCGCTATTGAGGTTTGTGCAGCAATCGGTCGTGCATCTGATTTTTAATGTTGTTGGTCCGATTGTTTTATTGTTCTCTACCTTCATACATACCAGTGACTTTTTCATAACCTGCTGATCTTCACGCCAACCAACTGTAGCCGGAGAACTGGATATATTAATAACCACATATATTTTGCACAATATTTTCCTCGAGAAATGGATGGCATATCAGTTCTGAATGTCACATAAAACCTGTACTGTGTTGTTGCATAGATGATCTGAGCTAAGAATGCCTATAGTGACCCACTTGAAATCAGTCTCATTTGGGCTATCTGTATGAGTGGTGAAAGTTTGTTTGATATTGTGTGTAAGTGTATATTACAGGTTTCATGGTAGAGTACATTGTGTGGTCTTATGACTACATTGTGGAAAGTGAGATGAAAATGAGAAATGAAGTGAAAATTTGAGACTGATTGTATTTTGTATGATTGTTATGACATTTAGTACGTGTCGGGAAGACTCTGTAAAAATGTCTGGAAAATTTGTTCGCCTCCAAAATGGTGGTGGATAGAAGGCTTACTTAGCATCTTTTATGGGTGAAAATGGATGAGAGGATTATGTTGTCTTGCAAACTATATCTTTCTATGCTACCTCCTGGTTGTATTTCCTCTCGTTCAACTGCTCTATTACTGCAGCTTCGTCCTAATTTCGCTGATGCTTGGTCGAATTTGGCAAGTGCATACATGCGGAAAGGGAGGATGAGTGATGCAGCTCAATGCTGTAGACAGGCTCTTGCCATAAACCCTCGTTTGGTAACATTTGTCTTGGTTTTGCAAATAATTGTAATATGGATTTGGGGGATGGCTCGTTAATTATGTTAAGTGTTGTAGGTTGACGCACATAGTAATTTAGGGAATCTGATGAAGGCTCAAGGAATGGTAAACGAGGTAAGATATTGTATGAATTTTATATTTGTTATATTGTCACCTTGTTATTCTAGTGTCCGAAGATGACGGATTTAAATGTTGTGAATCGATGCTGCTGCTATATCTTCTTGTCATTTTCTTTACAATAGTAAAATACTTGTTTCGACTTCTATATGCATGATATCCTGTAAACAGAATGAATCTGTATTAAGGTCCATAAAATCCGATAGTATACGTCATAGTTTTCTTTTTTACCATATATTATTGACATACATGAATTTTCTGAATGTGTGGGATATTGTTATTTATGTACCTGTAAATGAGGTGTCATTAAAAGTCAAGTTACTAATTGCCCGACAAATTATTTTAGTCTGTCTGTTATTACTCGAGTAGGCCAAGATACAATACTTTGACATTAAAGTTTCTTCTGAGGATATACTAACACATTTCTTTTACCTAGGCATACAACTGCTATATTGAGGCTCTCCGTATACAGCCAAATTTTGCAATTGCATGGTCCAATCTTGCTGGTCTTTTTATGGAATCGGGTGATCTGAATAGGGCTCTCCAATATTACAAGGTATATACTATATACTGAGTCATGACATATATTAATTAATACATGTATCGATGAGTGGATTTCTCTTACATTAAAAATATATGATGGATTCTAATTTCGATACGCTCTTGTTGTTTTGTCACGCTTAACACTTGTTGACTTTTTCCTACAAGTGGCATAAAATGCAGTTCATTGATGATAAATAAAGCTTCTGAAAAGTATCCGAAAGTGAGGACTTGTCAGAGTCATATACTCTCTAATAATGTGAATTTTAGCCGTTCTGTAGTTGTTAAGGGACTCAAGACAGTGTTCTTTTTGGCAGCGACAATAGAAATTCATGTTGTTAGGGAAAATTAATCATGTCTTATTTCTTGGTCTTTCATTTTCGCATAGTATTCATTTGTGTGTAGTATTGATTTGTGGCAGACTTGTTAAATATGACACTTAATCTATAGTAAATTTCAGTGTGATATAACATAATCGATTCAATATTGTTATGCATCTATGATTTTGTATACAAGTGTATGTGTATGGGAACAAAATAGTAAATAGATTTTAGTATGATATCATATAATTGATTGGATATTGTTGTATGCATATGTGTTTTTTGTATGCGAGTTATTTATATGGTATCTTGAAACACAAATGTGGTGGAACTGATTCTCAGGAAGCTGTTAAGCTCAAACCAACATTTGCAGATGCTTATCTAAACCTGGGTAATGTATATAAGGTAAGTTACTGTAGTAGGTGATTAACTTTATATGCTGGGTAAAGCATTCTCTGGTTAACTTAAATATTTGTTATATCTTGCAGGCTCTGGGAATGCCTCAAGAGGCTATCGTGTGCTACCAGCGTGCTCTTCAGGCGCGCCCTGATTATGCAATGGCCTTCGGTGAGTCCCTTTTATGTATATCGTGTGGATTGAATATCTACACTGCGTACTTATATCATTAACCATCTTACTAGTTACTATTAGCGAAGTCATATGTGATTCAGTAGTTTTGATTTTGATTTTATTATTTATTTTCGTTTTGGCAATTCAATTACGCAGGTAACTTAGCTAGTATATTCTATGAGCAAGGGAAAATGGACATGGCAATACTCAACTACAAGCGAGCCATTGCATGTGATGCTGGGTTCTTGGAGGCATATAATAATTTGGTTTGCTCTTAAACTTCTAGTTCTAATATAATATACTCCCTCTGTCCTGTAAAAAGGCGATTTATAAAATCTAGAAGTCAAATTAAGCTAACTTTGACCAACAATTAATAATTATTGTTAGACATTATAATTATGAAAAAAGTATCATTAAAAAGTATATTTGATTTACTATTAGATATTATTTATTAATTTGTTGGGCTGTAAGTTATGTATAATTTGCAGTCAAACCTTAAATATGGTTGACTTTTAATATATATATATATATATATATATATATATATATTTCACGACAAAGCTAATATTATAATGTCAAGTTCAAAAGAAAATCTTTTATTCGAAAGTAATTGTTGATTGGACCGGGAATCGTATTTTAAGTTCAGTATGGAATATGGTTAAAAGATCTTCCTATATTACACTATTCATGTGACACAGATATTGTTATTCATGATATTGATTTGATTTAAGATTATTGAGAGATAATACATTTATTATAGTTTTTTACCGTAGTTGAACTCTTTTCACAACCTTGTTTTTTAGGGGAATGCACTGAAGGATGCTGGTAGAGTTGAAGAAGCTAGTCACTGCTATCGAGTATGTTTTGTTTGTTGTTCTATGCCTTGGGAACTTTCTTTCTATTTGAGCTTGTATTTTGATAAAAGAAGATCTGTTATTTTGTCCAGCAATGCCTTGCTCTACAACCAGCCCATCCTCAGGCTCTTACTAATCTAGGAAATATCTACATGGAATGGTATAATTTAGCTGATGGCTATTGTGCTTTTTTACTTCTCAATAGAATTTTTTTTTCCCGTGTAATGCTTGAGACAGCAAAACATTTTATTGATTGTTTCTTATGTAGGAACATGACCCCTGCTGCTGCACAGTGTTATAAGGCCACATTATCTGTTACAACCGGACTTTCTGCCCCTTTCAATAATTTAGCAATCATTTACAAACAGCAGGTAGCAGCTTCTGCCTTTCAAGCCTCATGTTTATGACTTCATTCAGTTATTCCCTTGCTTTCTCTCACCCACATACTATAATGTATATCTTGATCTGTCATAAATATGTTGATTTGTTAAGAACTCTGTCTACTGTACAACACACTGTTATTCCTTGGCCAAAGCTTTGTTGTTGATTCTAGTTCTGATTGCAGGGTAATTATGCGGATGCTATATCATGCTATAATGAAGTTCTCCGCATCGATCCACATGCAGCCGATGGACTTGTTAATCGGGGAAACACTTATAAGGAGATCGGAAGAGTTACTGAAGCAATTCAAGACTATCTACGAGCTGTGGCGATCCGACCAACCATGGCTGAAGCTCATGCAAATTTGGCTTCAGCTTACAAGGACAGGTAATTAAAACTACTCTTATGTGTTTAAACACACCCAGTTTGATCCTGTTATTATTTCTACATAAATGCCCAAGCATTAACCTTCTGTTTGTGGGTAAACACCAGTGGGCATGTGGAAGCTGCTATCAAAAGTTATAAACAAGCTTTGGCTCTGCGCCCTGATTTTCCAGAAGCTACTTGTAATCTTCTTCACACGTTACAGGTACATTAATATCATTCTGTTTTTGCATCTATTAACTATGGCTTGGGTGCTTATAAAACACTGAATGCAATGAGCCCCTTCTCTAGTCATAGCTTTGAGTCATAGCTTTAAGACCATACAATAAAGCAACATGCTCATGTCTACTATAACGAATAAAATTGAGACCTTAGTTGCCGCTAGTAACAGTTGCAACTTGGAACCTGAAAGTTAATCTAGCTTGTTGATCTATGATAGTTAGTAGTACATAATCACTGCCTGATGACATTCTGGACAGATAAGTAATATTGAGGCTTCTTTTTCTTTCATATTTTAGACGATAGACGAGAGTCTAATCAAAGTATGATATAATACATAGCTTATTTGTGTAATAATCTGCCTTTCAGTGTGTATGCGACTGGGATGGGCGGAAGAAGATGTTTATTGAAGTCGAAGGGATTCTTCAAAGGCAAATCAAGGTTCCCCTTGATAAACATGATTTAACCTCTCGTTTCAGTATTTTCCCTTTGCTGTAGAGCAGAGTAGTATAAGGGATTCATCTAGTTAGACTGTACATCTAACTTGTATTTACTGTTTTCAGATGTCAGTTCTTCCAAGTGTTCAGCCATTCCATGCAATAGCCTATCCCCTCGATCCTATGCTTGCACTTGAGATAAGGTGATGATTGCATAATATTTTTACTATTAGCGTGCCATTGCCTTTATTCAATACTCATTAAATATTATGATTGCTGTAGCCGGAAATATGCACAACATTGTTCCGTAGTTGCTTCCCGGTTTTCTCTTCCTCCCTTTACCCATCCCGTGCCAATCGCTATTAAGGGGGGTGGTAGAAACGGTCGATTGAGAATTGGGTACGTTAAATTTGGATCCATCTTCTTTGTCTTTTTAGGTTGTGTACTAATATAGCGTTTGGAGTTTCCACTGACACGGAGAAACATTTGGTAATTCTGTTTTGGTTTTAGCTATGTGAGCAGCGATTTTGGTAACCATCCATTATCCCATCTGATGGGTTCTGTCTTTGGCATGCATGATGTGCAAAATGTTGAGGTTTGAAATTATATTTAACTTAATCTGAGTAATCTGCGGAGGCTCCATGATTTCATGTGCTGTTTGATGTTGAATTAAACTTGGTTTCAATCTTTTTAGGTTTTCTGCTATGCTTTAAGTCCAAATGATGGCTCTGAATGGAGGTTGCGCACTCAGTCGGAAGCCGAACACTTTATAGATGTATCGGCCATGTCATCTGATATGATTGCCAGGCTAATTAATGAGAATCAAATCCAAATTCTCATCAACCTTAATGGCTATACCAAGGTTTATTATTTTGTACAGATGTTCTTCCCTATCAAATTTTCATCCTCACAGCAATAGACTAAGTTGAAAAGATCTTTGGTTAATATCTGACATGCATATAATAAAGTAGTCTCTAAGAGATGTTGGTTTGGGCTTTATTAAACAATGAAAAAAATTGCAGATTTGTCAATCTGGTCGGGTTCTGCTGTAAACTTGTAGTTGCCCTCTGCGGTTTCATTTTTTAGTTTAGTAAAGTCGTTTTTTTGTTGTTGTGGACACTGTTTGCGTCTTTAACTTTTTCTGATCTTGTTTATATGTATTCCACAGGGTGCTAGAAATGAAATATTTGCCATGCAGCCAGCTCCAATCCAGGTCTCTTACATGGGATTTCCTGGAACTACAGGGGCTACCTACATAGACTATCTGGTCACTGATGAGGTCAGCAAGTTGGTTTTATCTCTGTGTAACTTTTTCTAATTATAATTAGCATACAGTCAGTTGTGAGATTCAATACTCTTTTGTTGCAGTTTGTTTCTCCAACCAAATTTTCTCATATATACTCGGAGACACTCGTCCATCTCCCTCACTGTTACTTTGTAAATGATTACAAGCAGGTTAGTATATTGGGCTCGTAGTTTTCTTTTGAGATTTGTGCTTCATTCGTGATAGATAATGCTGGAAGTAATTTTTTCGAATGTTGACTTGGTTTTTCTAATGATTTCAATTGCATATAGAAAAACCGAGATGTGCTGGATCCTGCCTGCCAACCCAAGCGATCAGATTATGGATTGCCAGAGGACAAATTTATATTTGCCTTCTTTAATCAGCTCTACAAGATTGATCCTGAGATATTCATCACTTGGTAATTTATAGATGGTTTAAAGGGCAGAATTTAGCTTTGACGTGTAATTTAGATTTAATGTAATATTCTGACATTTGTTATCAGGTGCAACATTCTAAAACGGGTGCCTAACAGTGCACTTTGGCTTCTTCGATTTCCAGCTGCAGGTGAACCAAGACTGCGTGCATGTAAGTATTTAGTTTGAATCAAATAATTTTAATGGGTTATAAAGGTGGTCTAAGAGTGTGTATGCATGACGAGTCATTGCAGTTGTGATCTCTTTTGCTTTCTTTCAGAGTTTTGGTGTACAAATTTCATTTTATTTTCCTATGCTGGTTGTATGGTGACATGTACACTTAAATCTGGTTGCTATGTGTTGTCCAGATGCTGCTGCACAGGGAGTGCAACCAGACCAAATTATTTTTACTGATGTTGCAATGAAAAGTGAACATATTAAGCGCAGTGCCTTGGCCGATTTGTTCCTCGACTCGTATGTTACATCTTCACTTGCATAGTGTGTTTATATCTCATAAAATATACTCTATTATTTTTAGGTCTTATGTTGATTTTTGTTGTTCTCCTGGGCAGTCCCCTATGTAATGCACACACTACAGGTACAGATGTTCTTTGGGCTGGTCTGCCAATGGTGACACTTCCACTTGAGAAAATGGCAACTAGAGTTGCTGGTTCATTGTGTCTAGCCACTGGACTTGGAGAGGAGATGATCGTGAGCAGGTACATTACTCTTTAGTAATCTTCATTATAATGTATTCTCTTTACGAGCGTATTGCACATTTACTATTCTATTATTTATATTATGAGGTACTATTTTTCCTTCCGTAATTAAAAAAGTGAAAATTTAATTACTGACATGGTGCAAAACTTCTTGTCACTTAAAGTATGAAAGAGTATGAAGAGAAGGCGGTGTCACTGGCACTAAATAGACCGAAGCTCCAGGATCTTACACAAAGACTCAAGGCATCCCGCCTGACTTGCCCATTATTTGATACTGCGAGATGGGTAAGTGAACTGTTTATATTTCTTGTCAGTGTTTGTTTTGTATGCATTTACTATAATACTTCCAACCCATGTTCAGAAAGAGACTAGACTCTTTCGAATATGAATATTTTACATGCAGCATACTAGAACTTTCCAAACATTGTGATATATGTTTCCGAACATTGTCATTTAGGATGTAGTTGGAACTTGGAACACACTCATGAGGTTCTTAAAAGCCGTTCATTGTTGTTTATAATAACTTGTGCTTATTTCACTTCTGCTATTGTTTGTATAAAGTCCATGTCATACATGAGGGAGCATGCACTGATTTTAACATCATTTTAATGTATTGCAGGTAAGGAATCTTGAAAGAGCATATTTTAAGATGTGGAATCTTTACTGCTCCGGCCAGCATCCACAGCCCTTTAAAGTTACTGAGAATAATTCGGAGTTCCCTTATGACCGCTAGTTGTAGTAGTAAGCAGAGAAGGAAATGTAGATATAAATTAAGAGAATGTGACAATACCCTAGGATAGATTGGAATTAGGATGGTGCTGTTGAGATGTTGTGTACTAAAAATGATCAAGATTTCCCTAAAAATATTAAAACTTGTGTCGGAAGTTTCCTCATAATTTAGTGCTTGTGCTGGAAGTTGTCACCTTGAAATTGTTGTGTTATTTTCTCGAGAGCCTGAGGATTTTCCTTGTTATACTAGACATCTTGTGACAGCTGCAGATTCGGATGTTTCAGCTGCAGGCTGGCTTGGGCAACTCCATGACTTCGTAGTGGATGAAGTCTGGCTTTGTTGTGTTGAAAATTATATCTGTATATATAGAAGTCCTCGCTCCGTACAATCAAGGAAAATCAGGTGGCAGTGCGCCTAACTGTTGTGCGAGAGCACAGTGGGATTCTAGAAATTTTTACCTGTCTGAGCTTAGAGCTGAGGGAAACACAAGATACATCTAATTGTCGAACCCTTGGGCGGATTTGCTACATCACCCAACTGTTTCAACTGATCATGGTGGTCGGCGGGTATGAGTTATGACACTACCTGGGTTTTCTTATATGAACATGAAGGGAGATCAAACACTACCACCGGCTGGAGAATTCGACGTAGTGGCTATACTCGGTCAGCTGTGTAAACCATACCGGTTGTGTGCATGTTCGTTTTTGACAAGTATTATCAAGACCGCTGGATATTCATCCAACGTTAAAAAAACAGTATGCTGTTTAAGATTGTCCGGGCACGTGATTGCTAGGGACCAGGATCCTTGTATAAATGAGGATAGCTGGCTGGTACATAAGAAATTAAGAATTACTGGAGTTCTGGATCCTAGTCTATATCCTTATTCCTTAGCGTTGCAAAATATCATTCGGAGAAATTTCACAAACTTAATTATAGGAAAATTTCATAAGAGAAAGATGAAACATAGAGAATAATAGTATAAATATTAATATTAATAAGAAATAAAGAATTGGATGTGAAGTTTATTTAATAAAAACTTTTAAGAACTATAGAAAGTATAGATACAAAATATTAGAGTACTGAATATTTCAATCCACCTGTAAAGAAATATAACTTAAACCGACATTGGAGTACATAGTAACTTAAATAATCCTTAAATCATGAAAATGATTTTATTCAACAAACTTTTAAAAGTGTTTTGTCCCGAAAAGCAAAATGTCAACTAGGAAATAATTAATTAAAATAAAAATTTGAAAATTCAAAATGTGAAATGAAAAAAGATTTTCCCTCCCTCCCTTCTAATTCATATATATTGCGTCGGACATAAAAATACAATAAATATAAAAGAGTAAGAAAAAGAAGTAAAATAGTGTGACTTGTTAATATTGAATTCATAAATTGAAAAATATATATGAAAATAACGAATAAGATTGATTTTATATCATAATTTTTTTACTGTTATTTTTTTTTCCTTTTTTGAAATATAAAAAAGAATCACGTTCACCGATCTTTACATGCTGCAAACTGTTTTTGAATCGGCTAGTCCTGTGGGAACAAATAGAATACTATCAATAATTTGATCCAATTACAATAATATGAAAAGATTAAAAATTATGATATCACCCAAGTTTAAAAAGATACTCCCTCTGTCCCATTTAATTGTATACGTTTCTTTTCAACTGTTCGACACGCATTTCAATGCTCTTATAAAATATAATTCCGTAACTTATTTTTGAGATTTTCTTTTTCTGAATAAAAATATAATATCCAAACTTTAATTCAGAAAAAGAAAATTTTAAAAATAAATTACACAACTATACTTTACAGGAGCATTAAAGTCCGTGCCGAGTCCCCGTCTCCCAATGTATACTACTCAGGGGGACGGAGGGAGTAAAAAATTAGTATGGCTATTATTGGGATTAGTCTACCTATATTGTCAGAGAAAATATAATTTAAATGCACTGCCTCGAGAACTGTGCCCAGACTGGCCAATAGTAGAGAGACACCTGTGCTATGAGCATATTGGTCAAAGGAAAATGTTTGTAACGTTACTTACATAGAAAAATTGGAAGATCCAAATGATTAGTTGAAGGTCACGTTACTCGATAACGAGGGCGGTTAAATTTTTGATTTTTTATTTCGAAATTTCTACTCGGTTTCAGTTCAGGCTGGGGCTCATAATTTATTCATTGCGTTTACACCGCCGACAATATGTTGCCTATTTTCCATGCATCTTGATTTTCAATTTTTTTTCAGATATATGGTGCAGTAATTTTATTTCTTTATAACTTCATTTCTGTCAATAGATATGAATTTTACGAACAAAATAGTGCAGTAGTAGCTAGGAAAAATAAATGATTTAAATACTTTGTGAACGTTCAAGTTTAGAATATTATGCACATTAGTTATGTTTGTTTTAGAAAGGACACAATCAAAATTTGCTTAACTTTTTTTCACGTAATTTTAAAAATTTTGACCCCATGTTTATAAATATTATTTTTAAAATCCTACTTTTGTGAATAAAAATATGATTTTTTTTTTGAGGAAATAAAAATATGATATTAACATTTGTATTCATAAAATGAAAATACGGTGAAAATTCTTTCAAATACATGTAAAAATTATCTCGATTAGTGAGCCAAGGTTACGGCGGGTTCAGTTCAGAAATGAAAGTGGTCGGAGGGTCAAAGAGCGTCATAATACTGTTGAAGACTCTGAAAACAAGAAATCTCAAACTTCGAGCTTGATTTCCCACTTGGGCTGCAGACATATGGACCATGAAATACTCCCTCCGTCTCAATTTATAAGTCCATTTTAAAATAAACACGCATATTAATTATTAAGAAAAAAATTAGTTAGATAAAATCTTATCTCATGCATCATTAAATGATGCATTGATAAGTGAGAATATAGTTGAGTTTCAAAAAAATCACAATAAATATAGGGATTTAGTGCATTGAGAAATGAGAATAATGTTGAGTTTCAAAAAAATCACAATTAATATAGGGATAAATTTGTATTGAAAGAAGAGGGGAACAAATATTTTGGGACAATTTTTTTTTCCAAAATGAACCTATAAATTG